>NC_138827.1:51679337-51765319 GCF_965183815.1 Platalea leucorodia | reverse complement strand
GGTTTTGGTGGCAGAACTTCCTAGTGAAATTTGAAGGAATGGCCCTAAATACAAAGCTGGAGACTCCGCATTCTTCCCAGTGCCTGTGGATGGGAGGGTCTTCTCTAACAAATACCATCACGCCACAAACTTCAACAAGTGGAAGAATTCAAGGTCTCTCTTAACTGTTATGAGACTTTTCAGTGGTTTTGGGACATTGGTTGAAAAGATGTTAAGAAGTCCCTGATTTTAAAAAAAAAAAAAAAAAAAAAAAAAAAGGCAAAACCAAACACAAAAACCCAAAAAACTTTAGAGCTTAGAAAATCCAGATACCAAATTCTTTTAAACTATAACTGTCCTAAATGGCACAATTATTGGTTACATGTTGAGTCATCTTACCTACGTTATACAGTAGCTGGATGTGTAGTGCGATACTGGTTTTCAGTAAGTAGTTTTCAATGCGGTGATAAAACTGAGAGCACTTCAGAGTGGAAGATGTGGAAAGAAAGCATGAATAAATAAAAATGAAAGGCTGTACTTTGCTGGTATGCCACTTTAATAATTAAGCTGTCTCTGTATTGATTATTTTTCTCAGTAGCACTGTGGAATAGGTTGTGTGCTGTATGCTGTATATATTTGCATCTGTTCTGTATGCTATTGTATACGAATAGAAGAGCTCATTTTGGTACATTTAGGTTTTTATGATTTTAATTAAAACTGCTTTATTGAAATTAAGTGGTAGTAAATAACAAGGAAGATGATGTAGTTGCAGTTTTACAGACAAGTAAGAGGCATTGTAACTTTGTAGTTCTAAAGTAATGCTTTTTCAGGCTTTACAAGTAATTTGTTAGATTGTTGAGGCCTACAGTTTTTAGGGTGACTTAAGTACAGGAACTACATGATTTTTATTTTTTTATTTTTTTTTTTTAATCTTTTAAGCAGGTCCCCTTGCTCCCTTTTACTCCACAAAACTATTTAAGTGCTGAGTGTTGTTCAACTTAAAATAAAATCGGCTTCTTTGGAAGGGAAAACTGGAAACAGTGTTTCTTTTATTGTTGCTGCAAAAGATGACAATTTTGGTATTTCTTTAATGCAACATGCCAAGTTAAAATAATGGGACATGTCTAGATTAAGTTAACAAGGCGTACCTTCTCAGTAGACTTTACGTATCCTTAGAAAGCAATTAAAAGCAAAAGAACATGCTGCTCTCTGTAGCTCAGGTTCACATTTAAAGCAGGATTTTCCGTGGTAACAAAATGGATCTTGAATTATTTCACTGGTTTCTAATAAGAGCTGAATTTAAAAAAAAAAGTCCCTAATTCAACGAAAGATGAATTGTAGAAATCTAATAATTCACAACAATTCAGAAATGACACTTGTGGAATCTCAATTTACAGAAGAAATCACAGAAAGTGTAACTGTATGTTTACTACTTCAATGTATTATTGCTCTGTTAAATTATTTTGAAACTTTTAAGATTTTGTCTCTATATGCTCTTGACTGTGAACATGTGTTATGCACTAATTTTAAAAAAAGAATTTTTATCCTTGTTCTCCTAGGAGCTGGCAAGCTGTGGCTGGAATAAAAAGGAGAAATACAGTTCTGCACCAAATGCTGTTGCTTTCACCAGAAGATTCAATCATGTGAGTTGTTTTTTTTCCAGTGCTATTACATGTACATGTTTAAAAAGTCTGGGGGATTAAGTGTTCTGGCACATCACTTTTACTACTGATCACAGCTGATTACTTGAAAACTTAAAGTGTCTGCTATAAGGAATTCTTTATCTTCAGGATATAGAGAAAGACCAAAACAGTACTGAAGAAATAGCTGTGTTTTTGTTTTAAATAGCAGTTATTGATGAAACAGGAAAATATTAAGTGGGTTTTTTTCCCCATAAATGCTGTCTTTCCTTTACGTAAAGACAAAATCATAATCACCAGTTAAAGGCTTACCATACAGGATTTCTGGAGTAGTAATTAGATGTAATTTCTTTCTGTGTTAGTTGAGTGTCTTTTACTCCACATAGATGTTTTTGTCCCTCAAACATAAGCCTTTGGTCAGTATGGTTAACTTCTTAAGGTGACTCTGGGCAAACTTTAAAAATTCCAATCAGTTTTACTGTACAAAACTTTACAGCTTTCTTACTCAAAAATTTCTCTGTGCAAAACCAACTTTTAAAATAAGATCAGAATTTTAGCTTTCTCCACAATTAAAGCTGTAGGACTCCAGCTATGTAGTTAGCCAGCCAAGTCTCAAAACTGTAATGCTTTTTTTATGTAATGCCATATTTTGTATTTCAGTTGAAGTAACTCTATTACCCTCATCTCTCCTCTTGTAAATGTTTAATAATGTCTCAAACTTACAAGCCCTATTCCAGACCGATCTTCTCTACCCACTCACAGATCTACAGACATCTTTGTTAATCATCTAAAACTCATACCAAACTTCTAAACTTTTCAGGTTTTTTTTCCTATCAATTGTTGTGTACTTTCTCACTTTTCATTATTGCTCACATTCAGGATATGACCAAATCCTATTACTTCTCATCAACAATGCTTTTAATATTTCTTAACCTTCTAATGACTGAAATGCTTGTCTGGGCATGGGTTTTGGACACTTGCCTGATTCTCCTCTTGACTGAAGAGAAAATGTTACACCACAAACTTCTTGTGACCATACCATCTGTTGAAATCTGTGGGCTTTGGGTTGGGGCTTTGGTTTTTTGGTTTGGGGTTTTTTTTTGGTTGCATTTAGTTAAAATTTTCCTGATCTAGCTTTTGAAGTTGCTCCTTTATTGGACTATATATCCAGCCTGAGGCTACTTTTACACTAGTACTTTTTACACTGATATCACTGATATGCCAATGATTCCAACATTTGCTGTCTTCGAATAGAGTAGACTCTTTCAGTTGGAAGGGACCTACAATGATTATCTAGTCCAACTGCCTGATCAATTCAGGGCTGACCAGAAGTTAAAGCATGTTAAGGGCATTGTCCAAATGCCTCTTAAACACTGACAGGCTTGGGGCATCGACCACCTCTCTAGGAAGCCTGTTCCCGTCTTGTTTATTCATTTAAGTTATCTCTTCAAACAAACATTGTCTTTTGCTGAATATTCTGAAATGTTTTTGTAGTAAGGGCATGTTAGGCAGCGTACCTCATCAAGGACCTCACTTCTCATTTATTACTTTATAATGTACTAAGAACTGCAGGAATTCGCTAAACAGAAAGTCAACCAGACATATTAAAGAATTGGTAAAATATGCTTAGTAGCAAGAAGGAAGGAGGGGAAACCTTATCATGGGAATAAGCAATCGGCTGTCTGCAAACTGACCGTTTGTCATTACAGAACCACTGTTTAAAAATATCTAACCTGTAAAATATGTTAAGGACAGAGGAAAGGAAGGTTTGCTTTGTACAGCTGGCCAGAAACAGGAGGAGATAGTTGTACTTTAAAAGTAGCTGTTAAAGATCTTAAATGTTGCTAAAATGAAAACTTCTTTATTGTTTAATAGTGTTTAGAAAACTTCTAAATACAGTATTTCTAGATTAACATACAGGAATTTCGTCATGCCAGCAAAATCCCAGTAGTTTATTATTGTAATCATATTTTAAGTCTCCCCTTCTTATTCATCCTAATGACTTTTTGGTTTTGTGACCATTTTAGATTTAAATTTTTTTTAAAGGATGTTTCTGTATTTTACTCTGTGGAACATTTATCAAATCTGTTCACTGGATTATTAATTGATGGGTGATATTCTTGGTTTTGTTCAGGCTTAGTTTTTATAAAAATCCATACAAAACTGGCTACATGATACAACAAAGGCAATAAGGAGAGTAAGATGCTAGAAATACCTGCCTATTAGTAATACATTTCTTCATAATAGTTGGTAGTCCTGTTTCCCTGGAAAGCATTGCTAGCTGCTAAAGGGAGCCTTACATATTTTCATTACTCCAGAGTGCATGTTAGATAGTTGTTGATAGTCACTGGCTATTTCATCTGTCTTAATTTCCTTTTTCTACTGTGCTTCATTTGTTTCAAGGAACTGTTATTTTTGATTGAAAGACAGGTCAATCTGAGAGTCACCTCATTTTATAATTTCTTTCAGAGGCCTGTAGTGTCTTTGAGTTTATTCAGTGTGTTTCAATGGACTAAAAGACCTCTGTCACTGTGTAATTTTTTTCAGTATGGTAAAGGAGAACCTTGACTAAAATGCAGCACTCTGAGCAGTTGTACATAGAATTTCTTGTGCTGTTTCTGTCTCCCCACTCTTCCCTGTGGCTTTGCATCTGAAGGCCTCGCTAGAAATGATGCAGTCGGAGAGGGACCAAGACTTATTTATGAACTCTCCCTTTCTGTAGCTTATTTTTGGGGCACACCAGAAGAGCAATAAACATACGAACTGAATATATTAGCTTTAAGATTGATGCCATGACAGGCGGTCTGTGGTTCTCTTTGGGTGTCATTGTATAGACATTCTATATAGTGCTATGTACACAAATATAGCTGCAAATTTTCTTGTCATAAGGTTTAGGTTTGTAATTAAGCCTCACTCCATTTGTGTGCTTTCTTTACAGCCATAAAAGTTGGATGTGCCCCTCTGTCAGCTGACAGGTTCCTTCACTGAGAACCTCTTTGCTAATGATTTCTTAAGAGCCTTCCTAATATCTTGAAGATTTTGTTTTCTGTTGTCTTTAAGCTTCAGCGAAGACCTGTCCATCTGACAGGATCTGTCCCTGGCTTTCATTTCCCTGCTGGGTTTTGGACGTTGCATTGGCTGCTACAGAAGTTTCCCCTTCTTAGATGACTATTATTGCTGGTTTTAATGTCTAAAAGAAATACATTGCCAGTAATCTGAATTGTCCTTGGGACACCCCTGAAACAAGAACAGTGGTGAAACCTAGAGCATGTCTTTGCCGTGTCGGTGAGTTTTTATGGAGTCACCAGTGTAATCAAGACAGGCCAGTTTGAGGCTCTATTCCATTGATTATCTCCGAAGAAATGGAAAAAAAAGGTCTTTTTTTAACAGGCAGCCAGTAGGTACTTGAAGCTATTGCAATTCACCATTAAACCACCTGGGAACAGGACAAGTAGCTTCTCTTTTTGCTTTTCACATTTTCAGACCCATCACATTTGGATGTTGCAGTGCTTAGGCTGTCTCTTGGACTGTATTTAAAGCGAAAAGATTTGAAGGCATTTCTAGGTCTTCTTTCGTATTTCTTTTTTCTTGTTTGTTTCTGCTCTTTTTAAAGTGTCATTTGCAAAACATTGATGCAGGAGTTGTAGTAGCCTGTAGCAGAAATTGTGCCTTGAAGAGTCAAAGAATAGGTAATAAAGAGGAAACAAGTTCAGCTATTTAACATCTGCTCAGATGTTGGGTTAGTTTGCCTCTAACCAATTTTTTGAGAAACTGCTACATGGAGCTTTGGTGTCTGAGGGACATACCATTTGCAAGAAGTTCTTCCAAGAAGTTTGCATCAGCCTTTATTCTGACACCAAGGAAAGTCATCAGTTTTACCTTGGAAGTATAGTGGGGCTGTCGAGGGGAGGGAAAAGGGGCAAGTATTGTTTCAGTCACGGGTTCCTATTATTCATGTTAGTACCTCAACTTTTTACTTACTGAGACAGTACTTTAGATAACTTTTGATGTGGTGTGGGCCTACGGTTCCAAACACATCTTTGTGGAGGACTCATTCATTCCAATAGTAATGTTGTATTTAGATTCACCATCCTTTCAGGAGCAGTGAAACCCAAGAATTCCTATGGGATAGGCAGTGGCAGCTGAGAATAAGAAGGCACGGTGGAGTAAGCAATCTTCATCTTCCTTGCCTGGTTTGCCTTTTCAGCATTCAGTTCTTACCCCAGGTGCTTGCTCAGCAGAGTGTAGTTCCTGTTGGGCACCTGCCCCACTTACCTGTGGGTTTCTAATGCTTAGACCTAAAGTAAGTAATCAGGAAAATCATTGTGACTTTTGGCTTGATCAGACATGAATACATTTCATCAAACTTTTGTTAGCCTTTGAAATTTCACTGGGTTTAAATTATGCATCATGCATCTGTCTCTTTCCTTTTCCCCCCAACTTGCCAAAAGAAAACCATGAACAGCTCTTGCTTTGTAAGTAAAGAGAATATTAAATCACTAACAGCTGCTCCACAGCAAATTGATCTGCTGATAGCACTTTGGAAACAGTAATGATTATGTGCAGTTGATTGCAGTCCACTGAGAATGAAGTAGTGTATTTCCAGCATTAGTTATGTGATAATTATATGTGGTGCCTGTAAAAACAGAGCAGGGAAGAGAAATCAATTGAATCATTCCATGCCAGGACTATTTTATTCTTGAAGAATACATTGCTACATGGTACTCCATAGATCTACACATCTACTATTAAGTATCGTTTTTAAATATGTAATTTCTTTACAAATCTCTTAAAAACTCTGATCTCTGCCTTGTTCAGCTTTCTTCTGAAAGTTGGTTGTATACTTGCATACTACTGTTGTAACTGGTAAATCTGTCAGAGTGCAAAATTGTCAAGTTTGCCTACTTACTAAACCATTATTATCTACCTTTTAAAAATAAGTGTTTATCATAAATTTCAAACAAACAAGAGGGGTGTATTTTTTGAAGATTGCTGTTAGGCATTGATATGAAACTGCTTCATAGCTTATGTAAAGGTAATAGTTGCTCTCCTGGTTCTAAGGTTATCTGTATTAAAAACCTCTTTCCTGAGGTTTTTATTTAAATGAGAGTGGAACTGTGCTGCCACAGAGCTTAAAATATTAGAGAAACTTGTGAACGAGTTTTAATACATTGGAACAATTTTAAAGCAAAAGATCCCACTTGAAAGGCAAATTTTGTTTTACTAACTCTGTGAAACTGTGTTTCATTTTGGGGTTTTTTTGTTTGGTTTTTTTGTTTGGTTTTTTTAAACCAAATGCAAACATTATGTAGCGGATGAAGTTTGTCTTGAATATTGTAGTGTTGCTGAGTTGCAGTGAAGTGTGATAGTGAAATTTTACTAGGGTTATCAGAAATTAAAAAAATGGGGTGAGGAAGAGGTCAGTGTGCTTCCTCTGGAAACAAAACAGAAAAAGACAGGGATTCTACCTTAGCTGTACTGATGCAAGGTCAGTACTGTCTGTTTCACGTTACATGCTTTTTGTGTAGCATATCGGAATGTTTTTAACAGACATTTGGAAGAATGATCCAGAAACTCAGGCAAATTCAAGACCCTCTCTTTAACAATCTACTAATTAGTACGGAAAGCACAATAAGTTTTGGAACCAATGACTATGAACTTAAAAGTACCAGTATAACAAAATTAGTATTTCAGATAAGGCAAACATGGGATAACTTAAACCCTTAAGCTGTGATTCAAGAAAAGATATGTTCAGAAGTTAAGCACGTTTTTCTATGTTGACCGTAACGGGGAAGAATATAAATACACAGATATAGGGAAGAATATAATACACAAATATGTGTCAGTATATACACAAATATGTGTCAGTATATACACAAATATGTGTCAGATATATGCGGTCTTGAACTAGCGTCAAAGGCATTGATGCCCAAAGCTGAGTCATCCCACTGATTGATAATGGTGGGACAGTGGGAGAAAGAATAACATTTAAACACAGTGTAGAGGACTTGAAACAAAATAACCACAAAATATGTATGGAACAAATATGTATGTTTTACGTGAAGAATGAACCCAGACAAAATGAAAAAGTGGCCTATTGAAACAAAAGGGTTTGTTTAAATTGTTTATTTTTCAATATTTGAAAAACATTAGATTATGGTGCTGTCTAAAGGTACTGGTGAATAGACTAGACCAGCCCAAAACAAATGTCAATGCCAGTAAAAACACATCGAAGAGGAGTGGAGGTGGTTGGAATGGAAATGGCTGTGTTTAATTCTTTATCTCCTGCTTACTCTGTGACTGAAGGGACTGGATAGCTCTAAGCTTCGAAGGAAGTTTTCCGTTTTGGTTTGTTTTTCCTATAAGAGCTTGGAAGTGTTGAGGCTCATTCTGGCTGGGACTGGGATGGAAACCAGGCTTCCTTGAGTAAACAGGAGTAGTTGTGTGGCAGAGTGCTTATGTCACTGTGATACTAATGAACTTTCATAGAAGTCAGGGTCAACATAGTAAATTGTTTGTTTTTTCACCCTTATGAAAATGATTGAGCATTGCTCTGTATTTTGAGGAAGTGTTTCATAGTCTGGCCTACCACAAGCTGTCTCCTATTTCATTGATGTTCTGTTAACTCGAGACCAAAGAGATTTGGGATTTTAAGGCACGGCAATACATGTGTTGTCCCTACCTGCTTCTTTATGATACAAAAATCTATGTTAAAATTTTAAATCTCCTTGATCTTCAAAGGAAAGGCATGTCCTTAGAAACTCGTTCATCAGTCAAGGGAAAAGTTTGTTTCCCTGGCTGTGTAACTACAACAGAACATCAAACTAGGGTTGAACTTTTTTGGACAGTATTTTGAAGTACTGTCAAATACTTCAGTATTTATGTATTCACTACTTAGGTACATATTATAGTAATGCTGTTTGCACAGAACCATTTTTTATATTTGTCAGGGTAACACAGTTTATCTGGAGATACTTTGCTTTAAAAAAAAGAAACAAAAAAGAAAAGAAAAAGAAAACAGCTCTGTGGCTAATTCTTTCCTGGCTAATACAGCCTTAGACAAACAGACCAAAGGAAAGCAGTTGTTATGCAAGATGTTTGGGTTTTTTAATGTTTTTTTTTTTTTTTTTTTTTTTAAATTCTTCCATTTTCTGGTTCCAAAGAGCTGTTGTGTTTTGTCATCCTAGTCCTCATCAGATCACTGTAATTTCACTGAAAACGTAATAATTTGGAGGTGCGGATCTTCTCGTGCTATTCAGTATAAAGAGCTGTCATACTCTACAAAGTGAAATAGGATAAACAGGATATTTCATTTTTTTAATTGAAATTTTGGGCAGGAACCTGAATATATATGCAGTGTTAGTTTACAAGAAGTAGTTTAGCATCACTCTTAAAAATCAAAGCAGCATGACAGGTTGAAAGATGTTTATCTATGAGAGCACACGTTTCTTCATATACTGTTTTCAGTAGTTTTGTAAATAGCAGTCACGCTGTATCTTGCTAATCATTCATTTTTTCCTAACTTGTAGTGAATACATGAATGAAAGCTACAGTATTTGTTACCATTTGCTAATTCTTTGCTACTGTTTTATTACAGTTATGAAGGTGTTTATTTTCTATTATTCTTCCTTGTGCTACAGTATATGAGGGCAGGGGGCATGGGGGGAGCAGAGGAGAGAAAAGATTAGAATTTAGACACGTTAACAAAACATTTTCAAAGTATAGCTTTTATGAGGTTTATGAGGCATTCATGTAACTAAGAAATGCAGCAACCATCCTGCATACCATACTGAATATAACAGTGATTTTTTTTTTTATACAACAGTGAAGTTAGTCCTATAAAATTTAACAAATGAACATGGTAGTGTGATATATATTAGCAGGTAATTGGCGTAGCCAGCAATAAGAGTACAAAGTATAAACTCCAGATTATAGCAGAGGCTTCCTACCTTATGTTCCAGTTTTGTTCAGGTGATATCGATCTGATTATTATTTTTATTCTGAGGTGTTGAGAATTCGGAAATGTCAGTGAACGGTAGTTGAAGCTGTTCAACTTGTCTGAGAATTGGATAGTGCAGCTTTGAAGCTGTGGAAAAGAAAAACCAAAGGATATAACTCAATTTTAGTTTTATATTCCTTCATTTTGTAGACTCTCTTAATTAAATTTTGTCACGATTTTATTTTCTTGGGAGAATTTTGTTTGAAGTTTGAGAGTTTTGCTATTTGCTTTCTGTCTGTGAGATCTCATCCTCAAACTTAGCTTGAAAACGAGTCTGTTTGCATAGATTGTACATAACTGATTGTGCTGGGGTTTTTTGAGATGTGCTGGTGGCAGAAGAGTTTTCCTCATTGAAAAAACAGATCCCAATGTCTTTGTACGTAACTAACTGATGTGACAGGTTTTTACAAAGACAAGTTCTAGCCACCCACACACTTACTGACAAAAGCAGGCACTAGAACATGCGCTCTCCAACAAAATACTGGAGTGCATAGCTACCGGTTATGAAATGGGGAAGGTGAAGAGAGTAGCAAGATGAAAGATTCCATTCTAAATATAAGTTTGATTTATTAATTTGATTTAAGCAACTGCTTGACCATGTAATGGTAGAAGGTATCTTGGGGAAGAATGAGCAGAAGAACAGAGCAGAACACTTAGAAGAAAGTTTTTTATTAGTATCTGGGTTATATTGGTTGGGATTTTATAATACAAGCATTTGCATCTTCTGCTTGTATTCCCCTTTATAGATGGGAGTTGAATGCTGTGAGACTTTTAATGTGTTACTCATGAAATAAAAATATTAAAAGTGTAATGTTGAAAACATCTGTATTTTAAAAAAGCAAATTTTCTTCTTCTTAGGTAAGCTTCTGGGTTGTTAGAGAGATTCTACATGCACAAACTTTAAAAATAAGAGCTGAGGTTCTGAGCCACTATATTAAAACTGCGAAGGTAAGAATTTGGATTGGGGGGGTGGGAATTCACCATGATGAAAGTTCTTATACTTAAGTTGGTCAGTTCAAAAATACACATAGGTAAATATTTATCTGATACCTGATTTAGCTGTGGTTGTATCTGTTGACATGTATAGCTATTTGGCTTCTGCATTTAACAAAGTTGTCAGAAATGGTGACAGACCAAAGGCCTGAAATAGAACTTTGTTTACAAAAAAATAGGTTAACTAAGGAAATGCAAAGATGCCTTATTTAAAATATTGTTTATTAGATAATATAATCTACTGGATGTGTTTTCTAATGTTGGTTAAACCAAAACACTGTGTGTAGAATCAGTTCAAACAGCACCAGTCAGAACAGAAATAGGTTGTTTGCCTTTATTATTGGAAAGAAAGGATCTGTTATTTCTTATACCAATTGTGGCATGAATAATATCAACTTAATAAATATTGTTTCGAAAATATACCTGACCTCAGAAAACATTTTAGAGCTCTCATCCTGTGATATTTTCCTGAAAGCCTTTTGGACCGACATTCGTAAGAAAAGAGTCAGCAAATCTTGACTTCCGTGTAGATGAACCAGAATCCTGGCCCTTCAAACAGAATGAAACTTCATTGTAGTGTGAAGGGAGGGATGTTTTTCAAGTTTTTGCTGTCAGATGGTGGCTGACTGTTACTACAGCTAACTTCTATGACCACCTCAGGTTACCTGCAAAAAAAAGTAAAATTTTGTTAATTACCATGGTATTCTTTTGCAAATGCATTCTTTTGTCTTGATATGCCCATTTTTAATGAAGTAATATTTTACTTCTACGGGATTTGACTATAAATTTTGGGCAAAGCAAGCTAATTTTGTAAGATTCCACAGGCTTTGCTCAATAATCATGCCGTGGTCTTAAACTGTTAAGGATCTCTCTTAAATATCCTTTGATATCTGGTGAGTTAATGTATCTTCATCTCATGTATTTTTAAAAATCAGTTCTTGTTTTTTTGTTTGAAATACAAACATACAAAAATTTGCCTCATGATCCATGTCCCTCCATAGAAAGGGGGAGGTTCGCCTGTGTGGTCATAGTGCAGAACCGATGTTGGAAGCCAAGCGGGGTCAGGTCTGGTTAGTACTTGGATGGGACTTGCCAATGCTGGGTGTTGTAGGCTCTGCTTTGGGCAGAGCACCCTGAACGTGCGTGATCTCGTCAGTGGACTGCAGACAGCAGTGTCTGCTGAAATGCTGCTGGTTTTGAGACAGTTATGTGCTCTAACAGTTAGTTGAGCTTTGCTTACCTATGAGTTGTAAAAATTAGAATTACGAAAAGCAAGAAACTATATATGGGGTGTTTTTTATATCTGTTAATTTACTTACTGTATCTATTATCTTGGCTTTGCTTACATATGGCTGCTAACATGAAGTTACTGCAGTTAGTGCCATTTGAAGGATTTTCTGTTTACACCAAAGCTGTTATCAGAGCAACTTGGTGCCAGAGGTCATGCTAACTTAACTTTTCTTCAGATAAGCTGTAAATCCACTCTACAGTGAATTCTTTGTGCTGACAACTACTTATCTATTGTATAGTTAGCAGTCCTTTAATGGTATCTCATAATGCTGTATCGCTTTATGCATGAACCAATTGGACTTAATAGTTGCATTCTGCTGAAGTTCCTAGACTGCCCTGATTGGTTATGACTTCTGTTTCGATGCTGGCAGCAGCCAGGAAAGCCCTTTTTTCATTTTTAATCAGCTACACTGTCCTTTGGGACAGTGAACTTTATTACCTTGTTTGGGATGTGGAGGGGCAGGGGGGAAGGGTTATTGTGTAAGTCCAGGGACAAACCCCAGCAGTACTATTTGGAAAAACAGTAGGACTACGGTATATGACAAATATCCCCCCCTCCGCCTCACCCCACAAAATATTGATTGCTCTTTATGCACAGTTACTAAAGAATCCTCCCAAAAGGGATTAGGAGACGGAAAAACTTCAGTAGGTGTGGAAAGACTCTCGTTCGTCAGTAGACATTCTGGAACCGTAGGGTTCTGGGTAGCCAGACTGAAATTGCTACTAGAGTGACCTGACAGTAAGCATTAAATGTGGCATTTCTGAGTAATACCTAAGAGGACTTCGTTCTCTAAAAGGCTGTTAGTTTTCTGGCAGTGTGTTAAGTGGAGAGAGAATCATTTGCCTTCCTCCAAAACTATTAGCTGGAAAACCATCCTTGCAGTGTTGCTTTCAGCCTTCCAAATATAAGGTCTCCTCTGATAGCCAGCATTTATTCAGAATAAAGTTAGTCTAACTTCTTTTTCCTGTTTTCTCATGAAAGGCCTCCTAATAAAGAAAACTTGGGTCAGCTGAGTTTCAAGGAGAGAAAAAAAAAAAAAAGATTTCCAACATGTCTTGAATAGCAAGGATTCCTTATATTATTGTATCGTGTTTCTAGCTGGAATCCTAACCTATCTTGGTGAATTTTCCAAACACATTAAACAGGATTTGCAGTGCTGTGATTGAGTATCCCTTTCTCTTTACCAAAGTCTTTTTGTTAGGGGTAAAACCTCAGTTTTTGTGCACTCCGCCAAAAATCCCTGAATGTATTTTAGATCTCTGGGTGCTCATAGAAATCGGAATAGTTAATATTGCAGAAGAGCTTAAGGAACAGGATTTTCTTATGGATCATTTTAAAGCTTGCATGACAGTAGTACCAGTAGTTAATTGGCCAAGGCAGATTGATGGTTTTGGAGGCAGAGGGAAAGAAAAAAAAGAGGGGAGGGAAATTCCAAATATGTAAGAAAATGCACTTATGTGCAGTGTTTTATAGAGTTTTAAAGAAAATTCTTTTATCCTCATGTTTTCTGTGTAAGATTTTGATTTCATTGCTCCTTTCCACTAGTTATTTTTAGTTGTCATACCCCAAAAATTGTCTTTCAGTGAGAGTACTCCAGGTACACAGCTTTTGAAATTTACCTGCTTGATTTCATCCTGTAGCATTATTTTTTGGGTGCTTTGATGCAGCCTTCATAGCTACAGAAACCTGTGGTGCCAAATGCCTTTATAATATTAAATACTGATTACATCATTTACAACTGGGTTATCCTTTTTGGCATGTTAAGTTTGAAAATTTTGTCAAATGCTATGAAAGGAATTTGTTGGGTTTGCATGTCAGAAAATTTCTGGCACTTCTGTTATATGTCCCAAGATGTATGCATATGTAGGTTGTTTTTTTTTTTTAAGGGCTCTCTCTGGACTATGAAACAGCTAGTGTAGTCTAATTCAAAACTGTATAGATGCAGTAATGAAAAATTAAGAGGTGCCATAAAAGTAGTATGGATGCACAGCAGTTCACTGCAATTAACTCTTTATTTTAGAACATGTAAGATTTCTTCATTTTAGATTGTTATTTATTCTGTATTCATTATTGACAGCACTTGGAATGTTGTTTATTGTTATTGTATATATTTTTGTCCCCAGAAACTGTATGAGCTGAATAATCTTCATGCTCTTATGGCAGTTGTGTCAGGCCTACAGAGTGCTCCAATCTTCAGGCTGACTAAAACGTGGGCGGTAAGTGAACAGCAGGGCAATGAAGGGGTTTTAATTCATTCTTAGGAGACTACAACATTCTGTAGCCTGTTTTCAAGAATGCAATAATTATTACAGATACTTTTAATCTTCTTGTACTGTGTACATAATGTTTCTAGTGCCTCTTAAGTCTATGGTTCCCTGTTGATTTTTTTTTTTTTTTTTCGTTCTGGCATAGACATATTTTCCTTTGAAAAATAGTTCCCTGCAGATTCTGCTAAATGCAGAGGCTTCTAATTTGGCCAGAAACTATTTCGTATTTAGTTGCTGGAAAATTATGAATGCCAAAGTGGGTCATACTTTAATCGTTTAGGGGTTTATACTATTGCAATTTTTTTTTGCTATGGAGAGCAGATGTCCAGAAACTCTTGATTCAGTTTCTATAAAGAGATTTGTAGTTTCTCTGACTGATAACTAAATCCAGCAATTTTTCTCAGAGTTTTCAGAATTATTTTCATAGTTACAAAAACTGCATTACACAGTATATTTGTAGGTCTGCTTTTGTACAGTTATGAAAGAATGGCATTCTTCGGAAACAAGAAATAATCAGGTGACTGAAATAATCCTGTGCGGGGGATCCATATAAATAGATCATTAATAAGAGCTAAAAACTTCCACTGAAGACATGTCAACACATCCTCGCATGTTGCAAAAAGTGTTTCTTTGTCTGATAACTGAATGATGAGAGCGTTGTTCAGCTGATAAATGTTACTAAAACTGAATATAATTCACTCTTGTTCAGATACTGAGAATTCTGTGCACATTTTGCAAATGCACAATTAAGTAAGACATTGTTTCAAAATACCAAAAATCTCTCTAAGGAAATCTTAATGAAGTTAACACTTCAAAATTATCTTAAGGAGAGCTGTTGTTTTTCTGGTTTTGTCATGTCGATGAGTTGATGCCTCAACAGTTTTTGTAACTGTGATGCCAAATTGTGGGGTTTTTTTGTTTTTTTGTTTTTTTTGGTGTGTGTGTGTGACTTGAAACAAATGTCAACTATAACTGTATATTAATACAACTGTATTAGTTACTACCATAATTATGCCATTCAGAACTGGGAATCCCCAGTTTCTTTTCCTACTTGGTCAGCCAGAAGTCCTGTTTTGCACTTATGGTGATTATTTGTGTGCTGTTGGCATATGTATCAGTTTTTAAGGTTTGCCCCCCCTTCCATCCTGGAAGCAGGTAACTTCTCCCATATTTCTGCAGGTGTTTCATTTCTCATACAATCCCAAGCAAGTCTATGCTTTTCATCATCTTATATAAGCCTTTGCAAATTCAAGTTGCAGGATGGCTCCTAGCAATGTGCACTGCAAACTGATTAGATGTCTTTCTCTTGGAAGTTCAGTTTACAAATTCTTGAAGTAATTCTAAGCCTTTGTCTTTCTGTATCTTAAAAGCAAGAAAAGACATGTGAAAAGGCCCACCAAGCCATTATTTGAATCACAAGTCATTTAAGTAAGTTATACAGTAACCTTCCAAAACCTTCATTAAGGAAGGATTTCTTCTCCATTTCTGAGATAGTTTGTAGCAACCTGCAATCAACCCAACTTACAAAGTCAGGAAAAAAACCACAAGTATATTTACTCCCTAATAAAAAAAAAAAAAAAAAATCACCTTATATGGTTGGAATCTAGAGTTGAAAGGAGCCATGAAATATTTGCTTGGTAATCTAATGTTCCTAAAAAAGATGAAATTCATGTCTTCTGACAGTATGTCTGAAATTTGTCTTACGCATTGCCTGCACACCCTCTGAACTCTGGAGAATAATAAATGCTTCTAATGTGTTATTTTTTCCTGTTCAACACTTGAAAAGAATTATGAACCTTTCCAAGAAAGTACATAGAATAGAATATTCTACTTTTCTCCATTTAACACAGAGAAGGTCTGGATGACCAGCTAGGACTTGGGCAATATAAGCAAATAATCATTTGACATCTAAAGTTATGTGAGTAAATCCTGCCGTACTCTGCCAGCACCCTGAAACTTCATCTCTCCTTTCTTGCATTTCAAAAAGGTTGTCTTCAGTGCTGGCACACTATAATTAGAAAGCAAAGAGCAGTCTGGAAGGCTCTGAATCCTTCCCTGCTACTGTAAACTATCAGTCTTAGCTTTTCTTGTCTCTGCATATGTACATCTCTTTACTGTTCTTTGCATCATTTGAGCCTAAGAGATGGAGGAATAAAAATTGCTTGGAAAAAGAAGCAGCTCCAAAACTGAAGAAATAACAGCTAAGTCCTTACTTGCCCTCACAGAAACACTTTTAATACTGTCAGATTCTCTATACTTTTCTACATGAATGCAGGAAGTGGAGACATGATGTGAATTGCACTGTGAGCACAAGAGCAAGTCATATAGGGTCAACTTGTTCAGAGGTTATTCAGAGAGCCTGAAATGATGTATCGGACTTGAACAAGATTGTGCAAATCAGCATGTTTTGAGGAAAACACAATTAATTTCATTCAAGTCTGAATTTAGGCCATTACTGTATCTGTTAAGTCTTGTCTTACCTCCCAGTCTGCAAAACTACAGAAGCCTTCCAGACACCAAATGGCAGCAGAATATTTTAGAATATTATTAAAGGCAAGCTAATCTAGGCTGATTAAATTGGAACCATCTTCGAGAAGATAAACTTCAAAAGACAAATGTCATGTTCCGGCGGTTGGAAAGATGTCATGCCTATCTACTGTTTCCGTGTCCTGGAATTGGCAGATGTCTGCAGTTTTAATGAAAATGAGATGCTGTTCATCCGAATATTGGAACCAAAGCTAAAGTTGTAAATTAATTGCTGGAATGTCAGAGAACAGTGTGTCTTGGGAAACAATTCACTTTTAAAAAGTTACTTTCTTCTGAAAGCCAGTGTTCAGTTTGGTGATGTGTTAGCTATCCTAATGAAGACTAGGATATAGGAAATGTAAGTAAAAAGAACAGTTATTTCAATGGTGAATTTACAGCTTTACAGAAGAATCATGTTCACATAGGTTGATCTTTTAACTGAAAGAGAAAAGGTCATATACATAAAAATGTAGCGATCTGACCCTTGTAATTTTTGGACTGTTGGGTATCTTACAGGGGAAGAATTGTGACTGGGACTAGAACGCTGAGTCTTTTGCCAGAATGTTTAGTGGGAACATCTTATACCCTTCTTTAAATTCTGGCTCTGAATTGAAATTAAGCCTTTGATGTGGTTTTGCAGCAGTAGTTCAGCTAGATGTTTTAAAAATATCTTAACTTTCCCAGTCTTACAAAGAGGGCCTAGTTGCTGTTAATTCTGTCAAAGGAAGGGCGGGGGGAGGAAGAATGGACAATGAAGGAGATCCGTGACTTTTAAGTTTTGTGTTTGATGTGGACGTTCCTGTAATATTAAGAGCCAGCAAAATTGCTAGTTGGCAGAACAATATACACAGCCTGTATTCAAGTTCATAACGCCTTCTATAGAGAAAAATAGATTAAATCCTTACTCTTTTCCAGACCTTCAAGTACTTGGATATGTGTATATCTGCATTCATTGTTTTTAAAATTGTAGTTTAGTTAAAGATACTTATCAGATCTTAATGGTATTGTTTTACTCTTTGGAAAAGAATTTGTTGAGATAGCTCTCAATTCAAGAATAAGAACATATTTTGGAATTTGTGTTTTTGTGAAGCTGGATTAGTATAAAATTTCTCAGTATATCTGACAAATGTTAACTTATGGATAATTAGAGTGAATAAACTACTGTTTTGAAATACTGTAGAAGTGGACAGCATGTGAAAGTGTGATGTGTTTTAGCTAGTTAAGTCTTTTGTAAACTTGTATTATTTCAGAAGGATCCTCCAGGACACCAAAGTTTATACCTGGCTAATTTTTTAGAAGGATAGTTTAAATGTAGCAGCCAAAATAGCTACTTTTCTTTGTAAACTCACCAAGTACTCATCCTTAAGGAGTAAATGCTGTAATTTTGAAGCGATTGTGTTTGAAAACAAACTAATAACAACAAAAATGGGGGGGTAGGAGGTGGAAATCCATGCTTTTAAGGGTAAAAAAGAAATCATGATCAAACTTAACACTCATCTGTTTTTTGGCTGCTTTTTTTTATAGTTATTGAGTCGGAAGGATAAAGCCACCTTTGAAAAGCTGGAGTATGTTATGAGTAAAGAAGATAATTACAAAAGGCTTAGAGACTATATCAGCAGCTTGAAAATGACTCCTTGTATTCCCTATTTAGGTAAGCTGAAGTATTTCTAGTGGGAAACACTAATGACAAATACACTTCTCTAGTAATTATGCAAACTAAATACTATCTTTCAAGCATTCATGAAACTATTTCAATACTTCAGTAAAGAATCTATAACCACTAGTTGATTCTGGATACTCTGTATATAGCAAGAAATAACTTCACTAGCTTCAGAAAGAAAATACCTATTAAACCTCACAAACACTTCAGATTTTACATACAGTATCAGTTTTCTAGGAAATTGTTTTCCCATATGGTGTATAGATACACTGATTGACTTCTGGAGAAGTACTTAAACTGTTATGCCCACTAGCACTCTTAGCTCTAAGTGCTTGACTGTTACAGTAATGATGGCTTTTAATTTATGAGAAGCTATAAATCACCAGTCTCTGAGATAAATAAATGTAGATGTTAGGGTTTGGAACATGCTAAAGATCTAGAGATATTGCTGCATTTAATTATACTAAGGTGACAAGAGAAACTGGGTTGTTACAACTGACTCACCTCACCTTTATGGAATAATTATGAGTAAGTGATATTCTTGTGTAGCTGAAAACTAGATAAATGTGTTTAATATGTATTGGTTTTGTTGCCAAGCTAATCTAGTGTTATTAATGTCTCACTTTAGTTTGTTTAAAGTGATCAGTGTGCTTTTTTCATGTAGCTTTTCTTTGATATCATAAGATGTCGGAAGTCACATCAAATTAAGGAAATGATTACCCAATTTTTTCCCTTTCCTGAAAAAATAGTTGGTATTTTTGCAGATACGAGTTGCTCTTACACCTAAATTCAAGATGACCTCCCATGGTCACTAAGGCTTATTAAACTGTGATCTCTTTGTTCCTGAAGTTTGATACTTCCTTTATTCAGCTGGGCTATTAATTTTTTCAAGATTAATAACTTGACAGTCGTCTTTATGCTGTGATCTGTCCCCTTCACAATCTTATTTCAGTTGTTTCATAGCTTGATATGAGTGATAATACCATCATTGATGTTAGAATCTAGAATGATGCCTCTAAAATGCATATATTCAGGTTTTGCAAAATTGGCTGAATTTTACATGCTTTACACTTAAATAGAAAAAATACTTTGCTGTGGAGAACCAATAATAATTTTAATGACAAGTAGTCCTATAGAGTTCCTCATTCTGTCTTCATTATTTA
The DNA here is from genome assembly GCF_965183815.1 of Platalea leucorodia. Lineage (NCBI taxonomy): Eukaryota > Metazoa > Chordata > Aves > Pelecaniformes > Threskiornithidae > Platalea > Platalea leucorodia. The sequence goes on along the minus strand of NC_138827.1, from coordinate 51,745,801 downwards.
CTTCCCTGTTACATCTGTCCCAGAAATATCCATCAGTTCCAACATGATCTTAACAGCTGTTAATTTCCTGTAATTTCAAATATTCCAATATTGGTAATTGTTTGTGTCCAGAATGGAAGAATCAGCATGAGTGTATTTTGTCTGAAGTGTGGGTGTGAAAATTGCTGGTGTGGCATACTATCACATGCTACCTTGTTTGTTGACATAGCTGTTAAAACTAGACCTGAATTAAAAAGGGCAAAGAAGAAGCCAAGCATAATGTAATGTGATTAAACATGTCATTTTGTAGCTTTCCCATCATGTGTACCCATATAGTATATATGCATTGTATATGGTTATGAAATGCAGTATCTAGCTTTCCAGACACATTTTAGCTATATGCCATGTTTTATGAAAGATGAAGCAAAGCTCAAATTGTTTTCTTGCTGATCATAGAAGTCCCAAGCCAACCTGCTTTTTTTTTTTTTTTTTTTTAAATCTCATGATAGCTCTGACTCCTGCCATTATGGTCTGCTAATACTTACTGCTGTACAGAGAAACCTTTATGCTTTGGTGTATTTGTCCAACACTTTAAAAATACTGCCTTACTACATGGAACTGTGTATTTAAAAAAAAGGTGAAACGTTGGAAAACAATGTTTTAAGTTTTTGTTCACTTGCAGCTGTTTTCCTCAATACATAAGCAATGTCTTGTCTAATTTTTGCATTAGAATAAGCTTTGGGCTTAACTTGATAGTTTGTTGAAGTGAAACGTATATTTCTTTTCTGCTTAGAAAGAAAGAAATGTTCTTTGCTGTGACCTGCTGTAGTTAAAGAATGTGTTGTGACCTGGTTTCATGTAATATCAATTCTTACTAATGACATGAAGAATGCCCTTAAGCCTTTTTTAATTCTCCAAAGGAATAGCAAATGCCCACTGGTACATTCCCTCTGAAAGCAATTTTGTAAGGTTTAAATATATGGCAAAAAGAACAAAATTGCCTTGAAACTACAGTCACGATAAAGCTGCATCCGTCTTGGAAGACTTGCTGTTGTGCCCAGTTTTTCTCATTTGATCAAAGCTTTAATCTGCAGTAAGACCTGAGTAGATTTACAGGAGTATTATTTCTAAAATTTCTTTCCCAAGGCATTTTCACTAATATAAGAGTCCTATGGAACAGAAGTAAGTTAAGTTGCTTGTTTTACTTACTGTTTTAAGCTTACCAGCTATAGGTTATAATTCCTGAAAGGATCTTTTCCTGTTGTTACTTCTGGTATAAAATCACGTACAGGAGTAGTGCTGCTCCTGGTTTAAAATATGTACAAAAGTCTACGTAGAAGTCTGCTGTTTGAAATTGTGATCATGGCACGTACTGGGGAGGGGGATTAATCATAAGGTCCATTTCCTCTCACAGAAAAAGGTGGTGTGAGGTGGGGCTCTCTTCACTGTCAGTGCAAAGATCCTGCAGTTGCCATGCTCCCCTAAAATACTCTTTAGAACATGCAGAGAATCGAGCCTGCCACACAGTTATATTTGCCATTGCAGATCCCCTTTGGAGAAATACTGGCACTGGTCGTGAAGGACCCTGTTTGGAAAGTCATAGGGAAAGTGAGCACATAAAGGAATTTCAGCTGCAATTTCAAGGATTAATGTTTTGCCCTTCAGAGCTTGCTAGGTTTACCCTTATGGAACCAAATATCGAATGTGGGTCTGGAGTTTTTTCATGACCGTCTTAGCATTATAAGATAAAGCTTAAATGCTTTTTTTTGTGTAGTCTTTGCAATGGGAACGGAGCCACAGAAGTACAGATTATTTTCTTGTTACCACAGCTCACTCACTGTGGACAAGATAAAGATGTCCTTCTACATTTAACGAGGGGAGGGAAATAAAAATATCTTTCAGTTCCTTGCAGCCGTAAGTGTGATGCGATTCCGGAGTTCTAGAAATGCAAGTGAGAGCAGCACATCGTCAGTATGGACTTACTGACTTAAATGTAAATGCTAAGAGCCATGCAACACCAATAAAAACGCTCAGCATTATGTCCTCATTACACAATGTGGGATAAGTCATCACTGTTGCATCATCCAGCCAACTAAGTAGCCAAAACAAATGGGAGCTGTATATGTGATGTTGTATTTCACCTTAGAATAAAAACCCATTCTCAAAGGGAGTCTTCTCATGGAGTTCTGATTAATCTGAGATTGCACAATGAAACAATTGAGCCATATCTTGAGAAGTAAGATTTTTATTTAACTAAGCAGTACTACCTTGTGAAATACTTTCTTATAGCTGTCTTTCAGGAATTATATCCAGAAACAGAAAAGCTGAAAACAAGTTACTGAAGTATTCGTCTGGTGAATGTTCAGCTACTTCAGTGATAATGCTTGCAATAGACTTTGGAAATATATGTAAAAACCGTGTTTCAGGTTTAGTACAGGTTAAACTTTTTCAAGGTCTGCTTGGTTAAATTTGGACAGATAGTACAGGAATGGTGAAAGCTATATCCTTCACAGACAGACTGCTTCTCAATGTCCAGTGCAATAAGCTTGAGGGATGCTACAGCCACTTTTGAAAAACTTTTCTTAAAAAAGTGTGAGAGAAAACATTGAACTTTAAGTCCTTTACCCTGCTTAGAAAATTCAACCCAAAAGCTAAGAACTGATAGTTACAAGCATTTAAAAGTAGTAAATTATTGTATGAACCGATATTATTATTATTATATAAAAGTATTTTGAACCAACCTGAAAAAGAGATGCTATGCTTTCCCTCTTCATAATCTTAAATCAGCAACTTAATTTTAAGTCTTTCCTTTCAGAGCACAGCATTTGTACAGTCTGAGCTTTCTGGGTATATTTTGTAATAATGTTTAGTTAACCTCATCCTGCAGCTTTAAATTGGGGGAGACTCACTTTTTAGATGTCTAATATATAAGATTTAATTTAAAGGCTGAGTGCAAGCTAATTGTACTTAGGGGTTTCTGCAAAGCACACCTTTCACTGACTGCACTGAATAAACAAACACTGTTTTTGTAGCAGGCGAGAGATTCTTGTGGTAAAATAAGATCTCCTCCAAGGAGAGGAAATCTGTTGGTTGAATGAACTAAAGCTGTCAGAAGCGTTCATTAAAGGAACATTGTGGAGGGCATTTTCAACTTCTAAATTTACCTGGTCTGCTCTTCTATCCAGCTACCACAGAAAAAAAGAATAGACTATATAGTCTGAATTTTAAGCGTTCGCAATTAAAAAGCATGTTATAGAACACTCAATCAATGAGGTCTATATGATATTTGTAACAAACAAGTATTCCTTATATGAAGAACAATTTCAGAATTGTAATCTTAAACATTTGTGTCAGTTAAAATTCTTGATATTTGGGAATGGAATATGCTGGGACTGATTCCCCACCCCCCGCCAACCCTGATTAAATATTGTTGAAACTTTTTGGCTTTGATCTCTGACTAAAGATACAACTACAACCCTTGCAGCCATATATTATCAGTGAAGCTTTATCTACTCCAGAGAATGTTTTGAAAGCAGAATGCTATTTTCTCTCCTCCAAACTACAGATGATGTTTTGCATAGCAATTGGTATTGACTAATTTAACATAACAATAATATTAGATTATTCTTCTAGCTATTAGGGTTTCTTATGTTAAATAGGGGCAAAGTTCCTTAAAATCCTGAAGGGACATATGAGGTGCCAAACAAATACATTGGTTACAGTTCAGAACAGCATATTTAGTTTTTGTGTAATATCAAATTAAATTAGGTAACCTGTGTGGCTAACTACATTTATTAAATCATTTTATATACTAGGAAGAAAGCTTCAGTTTTGGAGACTCTAGTACCTAAAGTGAACATTTTGTTGTTTCTGATTTTAGAACGATTTTGTTTTGATGCAATATCTTATGGCATTTGTTAAAGGTTGGAAAAGTATTTTCTAATTAATTTCTTAAACTACATGTTACTTCCAGTGGAAGTCAGGTATCCAGAAGGTAAAAAATTTAGTATAGACAACAGCAGAGTTGTATACATGTAGGGGAAGGGAAATGCATGCGTCATAAGAGCAGTCCAGGTTTGGGGTGGCAGGAAGAATACACTCAGAGCTGATTTCTAATCTTGGGTTTACTATGTCAGCAGAAAGCTGTGTTGGAGGAAAACTTAAAATATTCAGAGACTTGGTCCTTCTCTAAATTGGTACATGTGAACGCTTGTTCAGACCTTGTCACTCCTAACTGGAGCAGGGGAGAGGTATCCAAGTGTCAAGTCAAGATTTTAATATCAGGACTTTTAATTTTGTCATTTAAGTTCAAAGTATCAAGAAATATTTTTTGTTTAATTAGGATGTTGGAATATGGAGGTAGAAAGTAAAAAAAAAAAAAAAGGTACTGAGCAATTTGATTGTCTTGAGTTTATCAATCATTTCATACAATTATTTTTCTTATGTTAGGAACATTTTGCCTAAAGTGTTTTACAGAAGGTAGAATATGCAGATCTTAAGGAGTTCTCTACACCACTAAGAAATTTTATGTTTAATTCACCACTTCATTTTGAAATAATTATTTGTTGCAAAAAAATCTCTGCTGGCAAAGCTAAAATGTCTTCGATTTTTTGTGTAGCTTCTTTGAGTAAATCTTAAACAATAATGTGAAGTCAGATTTTCATTGAAAGTAATACCAACATTTTTAAATAAATTGTTAAATAACTAATCAATTTTCACATTAAAGCAAGACAGTCATTTCACATATTTACATTTAAGGGTTGAACTGACCTGAAAAAGCATAAGCTTTTTAAGTGAAAAAGCTTATATCTTGTCATATATCTGGAATTTTTTACCAGCTTTAATGACTGTTTACATAAAGTATGTTGGACTTGAACAAAGATAAATATGCTTTGCAAGCACAAACATCTGCTTTTGTGAATGTGTGTTTAAAAAAACACTGTCACAGTAGAAAAGGTTTCTTAAAAAAAAAAAAAAGGGAGGGGGGAACACAACAGGGGAAAAAAGACAGGAAAACTGTAGACCTGCTTTTTGCAGGGGCAGATTGTGCAAAATAATGATTAAAAAGTAATATTTTATTTTTCTGGAACTCAAGCGCTGAGAAGTTTATACATGATCACTTGAGCACTGTGAGATATTCCTCCTCAGTCTATAGGTCTGATCATCATTTGAACTGCTTTCAAGGAGTAGGAACCTCCCCGGTACTCAGCCCAAAATATTCCATCCTGATACTTGCTCCTGTAGTGGCCTCCTCTGTACCACACCCCGTTAAGGTTAGAATGGGCACACGCGTTGTACCACCAGCCGCCTTTGTGAAAGTGAGCGCAGTTTCCTGTGGAACAGAAAGAAATAGGTGAACTTCAACATTAAAGAGGAGAAATGGAGATTAGGAAATGCTTTCATGTTCTGGCTTATTCTTAGAGGGAATTTTGGAGTACTTCATAGCCTGTTGTGGTTATATCAATTGCTGCTTCTACCTAAATTATAAATTCTGTTGTAACAGCAACCATTGCCTGGAGGGGTGATGATTAACAACACAGTATTTAATGTGACAGCTGAAAACTGAGGAGATCAGCTCTTCTTAGACTACCAGCAGTGCTTGTCCATGAGCTAATGTTCAAGGAACTCAGATTATGTACTGTTTAGAAATACTTCAGTGGAAGCAATGTGAGTTGATGCAGTCCCAAGCAGCACGCAGGGCCACAGTTCCCCAAAGAGTTGCTTGTAACTTGTGTATTTACTGTTACAGGTTTGTTTAAGAGTTTGCAAGATTTGTCCAGCTTTATGCTTATTGACAGCTGAGAAAAAGCAGTTGAAGTATTACACTCTCCCACCTTTCTTTTACTGCTAAGACTTTAAGGGGAAAGCTGGAGGAAGAGCGTGGAAATGAACAAAAAAAGTGTCCTTTAAGGAGAATGAAACAAAGTGCCCGTTTCTCAAGTATTGATGCATAACTAAGCCTGTGCACAATTGCAGTTCCTGTCATGCTGTTCAGAGACTTTAGTTCATGGTGATTGTTGTTATGTGGCCACAGCACTACTCTGAGAGATCACCTGGAACGGTATTCTGACTGCAGAGAGTCACATGCAAGTGATATGGATGTCATTGAGCTAAATATAAAGCTTGCTTAAGTGTGCCTGCAATGAGGGTAATAGAATTTGAATTTCTGAATAGTGTAGGGGCTTGAAGGCGGCCCTGTCAACGTGATTTTTATCATGATTGATTTCAAGCACCTTTCAATAGATTTGTTTGATCAGAATTTACGTACTTTTTTTGTACTATATTCTTTTTTTAAACGTGGTATCACTAATGGAATCTACTGTATTAACTTTTCCCATAAATACTAGTTTCCTTACCTGAATACATATCCCTGTCTCTGTCCAGTGTTGTAAATTGCTTTCCATTATGCCATATCATGGAATCGCCTGCGTTTCCTTGGTATGTTCCTAAACGTAGCCTGTAGAATTCGCTTTCAGGCTCCAGGCGGAAACTGCTGTATTCTGCATAGACTTTCTTATTGCTCCAGTCCTCTAACTCAATCAATAGTCTGTAATTATCCTGATTGGTAAGCATGTAAATATTTTCTAGTCCCAGCCAGTACTCTCCATCAATGTTTCCAAATCCTTTCTGTACAAAAGAAGATCAGAAGGTGATGTTAGCTTAGTTTTTCTTGTTTGTCAGAACACTCAGCAGCATTATAAACCAGTGGAACTTGTGTACTGAAAGCCTTGAAGCTTCTGAATGACTGCTCAACCCATGCATTTAAATGCTTTATTTTGCTGCACTTGGCCATTTACTCAGTTAAACTCCTAGCCACATGAGGTACTACCAGAATCATAAAGGTGGCAAAACTGTCTGTTTTCCTGTGATGTGCTCTTCTTTCTAAGATAAAGGGAGAGAGAATAGGGAAACTGAAACCATATATTTCTTGACAAAGCTAAGGGGATCTGTAAGAATGTATGAATAATGAAATTTAAGGGGGTATATTTCCAGGTTGGAAAAGGTATTTATGGATCACCAGTCTCAGTGTTCAAGGTAAATAACTTTTTGTTGCCTTTTTAATGCAACCAGTGGTAGTGTTTACTGTCAATTTAAATCACATAACTCATCTCTGCTCTTTACTAGATTAATTAGAAATGAAATATAAAGACGTCTTTCCTTTCAAATCACAGACGACCAGTATAGTTAGCTGTGAAGTGATATTTCATGTCTGCTGTCTCCTGTCTGAGTAAACCAGTGTTGTTAATGTTTGGCATTGCAGCTAAGGTAGGTACATCACCCAGACTAGCTATCTGTTACTCTTCCTAGTTTCTGAGGTCTTTCTACTCTCCTTCTCAGGCCATTGATTATGTATGACCTACAGTTGATGTCCTGCTTCAAATCACTTTCTGGGAAGTCTCTCTCCAGTAGATAAACAGTCTAGGCTCCTAACTCAAGCTGCAGTTTCGTAAGTGGCTTAAGTTGATCTAGCATCATGCTGCTGCCAAAAATGGTAGCGGTGCTTTTCTCCTGGCTCACGGCCACATTTACAATACTTCCCTTGCGTCAGCACTGTAGCTGCGCAGCCAGACAGAGATCGGTAAAGAAGTAGAAATGTGGGCTTGGGAGGCATCTCTGTTGTCAGTGGTGCGGCCTTTAGTTTAAAGCCAGGCACAGGAGGTGCACCTTCAAGTACTTGAAGTTAGGTAGTACTTGAAGTTAGGTAGGAATTCATATTCTTATGAATATCGTCTTCAGCCACTGCACTTTAATGAGACATCTCCTGGGGGCAAAGTCTTGTCCAAGACTGAGCCATTATTAAACACCATTTAGATACTCTTCTGTATTTTCTTTGCATTCTGTTCAAAATGTTTATGGTCACTATATAAGACACTCCGTAACTACCTTATAAGGTTTAAAAAAACAAAACCACAAACCACCACACAAAACAAACAAACAATAAAAACCCCCAAAAAACAACTACTGACTTTTCTGAGAAGTAAAGACTTTGAATAATGGTTAGTAAGGGATGATTAACATTTGAATGATTAAATTCCAAGAATGCAAAAAGTGAAAATCCTCATAGTAACCTTTTGTCATTTTTTTTTGTAGATACGATATTATTTTTAGATTACTAATTGAGTTAAATGTGGCTCAGTTATCTCTTCAGATACAATGCACATGGCAATTGTAGAACTGTCGTGTATGTATGAAGGCAGCACATGATTATTATTTAAAAAAAAATAAAATGGATTTTCTAATTTCCTGTCTGGCATGTAATTACAAAAGCAGCATGCGCTTGTCATCCTATGTATTATGCCTGCTAGTGCATAATATCACAGTAACACACCAGAATGTGTTTCCCTTCACCAGCCCTACATCTTCAGATTTCTAGCCTAATTTTAAAGGTGGAAATTATTTCCCTTAATTCATTATTAGGAGTGTTTTTAAGTTGAGGCCCTGATCCTGCAAATCTATTAATGTGCTTAAATGAATAATTCCACTGGCTGAGATTGCTTATTCATAAGGGAGACAATTAAGCTTTTCAAGTACTTACTGTAGTTCTGAGTGTGTTAATAGAAATCATGTGTTTAGTTAGCTCTTTGTAATAAATGACTTCCCAGTCGCTGTCTAGAATAACATGCGTCTCCCCAATTGTTGTGTCGTGCATTACAATTGCAGGCTATTTCAGACAATAAGTTAGTTCATACAAAGTTAAGTAATGCATTGAGTGACATAGGACTTTCCCACTGAAGTATGTTTGCCTCTGAGGGATGACCATTCTTTTCAATTATTTTTGTTCGTAAAATTAATTTCACTGTCTAACTTCAGCAGCTCTCTATTTCCAATTCCTCAGTGGTTATCATTCAGTACAACCATTTGCAATGAAGAACTGCATTGAAAATGTTCACACCTTCTTGATTGCAATAGATAATGTCACTGCTGCACTGAAATGAAGCAGCTGACTTTCTGCATTCCAGAATTTACCTTGTAACTGTCCCAGTTCCTGAAAAAGTTGACAGATCCATCTGTCCTCTTTTGAATAACTGCCCATCCTCCAGGGTCCAGGCTGTTCTCACACCATAGTTGCATCGGCTCATTACTATTTTCAGGTTTGATCATATAAATCCCGCTGTTGGAATGCCCAGCTTCCTTGGCTTGTTGGCAATCTTTGAATGGACCTTTTTGAAAAGAAATACTGTAAGCATTCAAGCTTGGCTATGCAGTGCACATTGTTCAAAAACATTTTGTAATGGTAATGGAAACTCAATAACTCAATTAAGGTAAAACTACCATGGAAAACAGTGTAAGAAGTTAGTCTTAGATTAATTGTGTATATATATAAATAAACATGTCAAAATCCTTCTTTTTTTTTTTAAACAAAAACTTCATTTTGCTAAACAGATAATAGACTTTGGTTGCCAACACCCAATTTCTAACTTTGTCTACTATGTCAAAAATTTATACTCTGACTCTTGATATTGAAGCAGTGCATTATGATTTTCATTGACTATTTTCTCCTGTACCACTTTTACAAAAGGTAGATGTCAATTTACTTCATTGTCCTAGTGCACCCATTTGAAACTGGTGGAAGTTTCAAACAAAACAAACCCAAGACACCCAAACAACCCCCCCACACACCTGAATACATAAATAGTTTGAGAGCTGCTGTAAGAAATACTTACTGCCAAAGTCTACAGACATGGAATTTAGTGAAAGAGTATTCTTATACTTCATAACTTTCTTGCCTTTATGTACTTACCCAGTTCTGGGATCAGCCTGTTAACTCTGAATAGGAATTTTTTAAATTTTGTGTGTCACCCTGGTGTGATACACATGGATGGATACTGATGAAAATACACAAGCGGTGGAAAAGGAATTCTGAGCAGCTAATAGGGCTCATGTACTTGTTCTACAAAAATGGTGTTGCTGTTGACAGTGCTGCTTGAAATCTCTATTTTAGACCAAGTGAATAGTGGTTTTACAAATACTGCTTGCAGAAGAGCATCTAGTTATTCTCCAAGAAGCATGCAGCTTACATTTCTCTGAAAACGTTGCCTAGTTTGGCTTTCAGTTTTGGGTAATATTATTGTCTACTTTTGAGAAAAGGATTTATGGTCATGTGTCATTACTTCAGTTGATTTAAAGAGAGATTGGTTATTCACTAATGAAAAGCAGGATATGTTCTGATGGCTAGTTAGTGGTGGGTGCCCTAAATGTATTTGAAAACTCATACTCAGGGAATCTGGAAATAAATTACCTACAGCTTTCCTCTCATTTTAGAAGGCTTATTTTCTTAAATCTGCTTGGAAGTTCTGAGAAAACTCATCAGTGACAAAAGGAGCTGATGTGCAAAGCAGCATAGAAGACAGTTGTTGAGGTTATTCTCTAAACAAAAGTAGAGGTCGAGTGAAAGTGACCTTCATTGCAGATTAAGGTTGTGTGACAAAAGCAAATTGAAAGTTGCTCTTTTTTAGATCTTAAAGTAGTAGTTGCCAGTTGGATGTGTGTAATTAGCAAGAAATCCACAAAGCATTCCATATTAATTAAGAGTGCAAAAAGATTGTGTATCTAATGAAGGTGACTGCTTGGAGCTTCTGGCTGTGACAGTGCTACCAAGAATGCTGCAGACATTGAGCCATCGGTGTAAGTACTGCTGCATACTGTACTGCCAGTATTCGATGATGTTTTTGTCATTCTCACAGTGCATACAGTAGTAGTTAGGAAAGAAACACTGTAGCTTTGGTATATGAGTGCTTTTTCTCTTGTTCACAATTAAAATTTCCATGTAGATTGTGCATGTTGCAAAGTTTGTACAGTGGATAGATAATTTCCTGTGCTAAGTTGGGTCTCATTCCCTTTCCTTGAACTGTCTAATGTAAATTTGTGCACTGTATAACTGAACAGGGAGGTTGTGCTGGAAGTATTATTGTAAAGCAATTACCACATTAGAAGAAGCATAAACAGACAAGTAGTATTATTTGTAATGTTAATTGAATATGAAGAATAGCTCAATTAGATCAGCTGAGTATTATTTCACATGGTTTCTACTGGAGGAGGAATTGAGGACTCATTTTTCCATAAGAGACCCTAGCAGATGTCTGGAGTGATTTTAAGTAGTTTTTAAGGCAGACAGAATTGTGCTAGTCTGTTTATATAATACATTTTGATCACTTCTGAAATTCAGCTGGCATTAAGGTCACAGGATGCAACGTGTCTGTTCTGATGCTCGGATTTGCCTATGTGCCTGTCATAAGTTAATGTTGTTAGTAGAAGTAACAGACTTCTGCTCTTAGTGTAAGGAAATCCAACAAATCCTGTAACTTTTGGTGTGTAGCCTTGAATCTTTTTGGAGAAGTAAATTCTTTGTTATATGTAATTATTTTAAGTTCATGCATAAGAACTGATCCATTTCTTGTTCAGTGGAAATGCTGAGATTTGTGAAACAGTGTAAGACTCTCCACAGTACTGGTGTGAGTGGAGGCTCTCTGGCTAATGAAGAAACCATAATTATTCTGTTTAAAATTTTGTTATCTATGTAAGGAATGAGTATCTCATACATATCTAATCTTCTGCAACAGTCTGTGTATGCTATATTGCTGTGAGAGTTACAAGTTAGAAATACTCTGAGAAGATGATGTTAAATATTCCACTTCTAAAATTGTGTTTTAGACATATGATTCAGTACAGATCATATTGCTTTGTAAATTAGATGTAGTAGAGAAGGAAAGTGATGAAATATTTTAAGTTGGAAGCCTAAAAAATGATGGCTGAGTCCTCTTTTAAGATGCCAAATTATGCTATCTTGAGCAGATGATATAGAAGCTATGCTTGTGTAAGCTTCATATAGAGGATTTTTACACACACACACGTTATTATTCCAAGGATTAAGATAATTGTGAAAACTGTAATTCACAGGAACATCATTATTCCTCAATTTTTAGAGCAATTATTATGCAAATTAACCAAAATACTCTTCAGAAAATAAGATCTCATCCTTCTCATCTTCATATATTTTGAATTTTACTCTCTACCCACAATATTAAGATGCACATTGACCCTTCTGTAAACGTCTGCTGCATGCAAGTATTTGTTAGGTACAACTTGTTCAGATACAGTATGAGAAAGCTCCTACTTGTTTGTCCAGTTGTTTATTCTGGCATAACGAAGTCTTTGACAGGCCTATTTGTAAATGGGACTGTTTGGTTTTCATTGGTCTTTTTTGACATGTTTATAAATTATAAATAATCATTATTTTTTAACTGGAAAGGTCATTTTTCTATGACATAGACAATTTTGGTTCTGTGCACCATTAAATATGCTTACTTTAATTTAAAAAATCAGAGATAATAACTGGTCATTGTGTTGCAATTTAGAAGTTTTGGTTTTGATGATTGATGCTCTACCAGCTGTAGCAATTTTCAACCCTCGCTTTCCCAAGGCACTGCAAGAAACCTTAAACTTCAAACTCAAGAATCTAGTATTAAATAAAGGAAGTTGAATAATGTTAAAATAAATTTCCTAGGGTTTCTTTGTGTTCTCTTGCAAAAATGGATTCAAACTCTGAACTTTTAGGGGCAAAGGGGTTAGTGAAAACCATGGTAGATAATTTAGAGGAAAATATTTAGTGCTGTTGCTTCATTTTGTCTGTACAGCAGGCATATATTGAGAGAGAAAAAGATGCATTTGTAACAAAACCTTCAAGCATGGGTTTTTCTGGGAAACAGGAAGTCGCCATTTTTTGGAATTATACTTTTGCTCTCTGACCAGACGTTAATGTAATGCTTTTATATTAGCTGTTTCCTTTGTGTCATGATGTGCGATTTAAATTCTCATGACATCTGGCATTTCACTTGGGCTTGTGCCTGACTTTTCTGCAGACCCTGAATAAAAATAGTTATTCTTTACATCAGCAGCTAGTTGGTTGTAATGCTGTAGAACAGTCACAAATAAATGTTTGTCTTCATCTTAGGAACCAAGTTGAACTTCCAACTGTGACTAAAGGCAATTTGAAAGCAAAAAAGCCACAACAACCCAAACAAACAACAACAAAAAAAACCCCAACCAGACCCTTATGCTGTGCAAGCTAACAGGCACCAAGAGCAAGCACTTGAATGGATATCTGAGAAAAACTTGTTTTTCTGAATCCTTATTTTTTTATTGCAATTCTGACAAAATTTTAGTAAAGTGATAATCATGATAGAATTCAGGGCAGTTCAGAGGTAGTTAATTTTCTTGTCACTAGTTTTGTTTCTAGTGATAAACTAATTTGTCTAATGACCTGAAGAATGTAACACATGAAGATGTGATACAGTCTCCTGATTGTATTTTCATAATATTTATGGTATTAGTTTAACTTGCCATCCCCTACTGACATCAGATTACTGGGGATGTAGTTACTCATTTTAAATTTTCAAAGCTGAGTGCATCTAATTGGATCCAGCCTTGATTCAATTATCCTTTCAAACCTATCTTATTCTCTTGAATATTTAAACCAAACACTTAGAGACTTACTGCATGACTGTGTTGGTGAATTTAGATGTTCATTTTAAAGCAGCTCAGAATAGAAGGAGTAACATTTTTCTCACAGGAGTAGCTTCTGGGAAATGCGTATTTGTAAGTATAAAGGACAACTACGTAAAATTACTTCATTTATTTAAGATGAATTAGCTGCTCTTATTCACCATTGCTGGTTACAGTAACATGTAGCTAGTAGGCATCTTCAAAGAAACAGGGCTAAATGCTAGAAAGTATATGCTAATATTGAATTTTCATTCCCATAACTCAAACCCAGCTGGAGACAGAAACCCCAATACTTTGTGACTCAAAGGCATATATTCTTCAGATTTGAATTTCTGAGTATCAGCTATTTCAACAAATTCATCTTATGCAGCTATAGCTTAAGAGTTAAACTATCTATCTGGCAAACTAAAGCTTTACTTGGTGGGGGGGGGTGGGGGTGCAGGGAGGAAGAAAAATCAGCATCAGGAGCAAGGGCTAGCTGTACCAGATACTTTAAATTCTTCACTCTATTTCTATAGCCAGGACAGTTTCCCTCTGAAATAGAGAAATCTCAGGTTAGATAGTGATAGGTAACTCACCCTCATTAATTAAAGCCAGCGGTGGTACTCTGAAAGGACTCTTTGTAGGAGAAGTAGCTGGATCAGGTGGTGGCCTTACATCTCTGTCTCTAGGGTAACCTGGGTCTCGCTGTATCTCGTTACCTCCCAGAAGAACGGGAGTGTATGGCTGGCTGTTAGGAATGTGCTGTGGCACGACTTGAACAAGAGGTGGAGACCCATGGGTGTCCTGTCGCGAGAAGATTCTCAAACACTGCTCTTCCAGCAGTGAGATAGTCACAGACTGATTATTTACAAGATCAGTTAGTGCTGCATATTTTACTTCAAGCTCCTTGTATTTTGTTGCCATCTTCAACATTTCTGTTGTAACATTAAGGACTTTGTTTTCCAGTTGGGAAAGCTCAAGTGAGTTATCACGTTTTCGTATTATCTCATGCAAGAGTTGCATATAGAGTTGGGTGACCCGAGAGTTCATGTTACGACTTTCTTTCCTCAGTAATTTTACTTCATTCACAATGTTTCCATCCACGTCCACTACCAACTGCAAAATGTCAATCTCCCGCTTTTGCTTGGATAGCACGTCCTTCAAGTTCTCTATGTCCATTCTTGTGACTTCGTCTTTTCTGTTACCAGTACCTGGTCCATTAGTGTTCACACAAATTGGCCCTGTGATTTTTTGTTCTGGGACCAAGAATGTGTACCCACATTTCTTCCCTTCCTCTCCACCATCTGCTGAACGAGGGTGCCTCCGTTGGGATGTTTTATTAGGCGTAGATTGTTCTGTACAGCGCCCGATAGACAACAGCAGGAACAATAGTACACCCAAAGTCCATTTAAATATCTTCATTTTGAAGCAAGTGTGATGACTGTCAGAAGAGACTATTGAACAGACAGAAGATAAAATAATTAAATTAGAGCCGTAGCTAAGTCTTCTGTAGTGCTTAAACTCCCTACAATGATGGATTTGCCCTGCTTCCGTGTATGTAGACAAGTCTTTGGAATCTGTTACTTGAAGTTAGGTTCCATTAGATTAGCTTCAAAGAATAGCTTTCTATTTTGAGCAGCAAACCTTAAAATTTAGGTGTTGGATTTAGTAGAAAAGTTGTTGCACTGGATAAATTTTCAGAAACAATGTTCTGCTTAGATGATGTATTACGCTTTCGTTATAAATGTGACTGCTTAGATCTGTACTCACTGCAGTTGAATGCACAAGGTTATAGAACATACAGAGTGCTTGCAGAATATCTTCATGGAAGGGAAGTAGGGAGACAGAGTGACGGCTGATAGTGTTTTCAAAAATATTTATATAAATTTTGGAATTTGGATTATATAAGCCTTTCTGGTCCTCTTTTAGCTTTATATATGTATATACAGATGTATAATTTCCTAAATACTATATACATACCTATTCATATATGCACATACATTTTTCAAATTTATATATACACGGGTATAGTAGACTTGAAAAATACAGACATATTGAACACTTTTTGGACATTAGTATTAGGCAGGGGATTAGTGTAACATAGTTGTCTTAAACATTGAAAATTACATATTCAAGTAGCTTTAAATTTGTAAGGAAAACCTATAATGCTGTTTGCTGTGCTTTTGTGTCCCTTTTTAGTTGCCTTTTGAGATGAACATGTAAAATTGTTCTCATGCCATTTTTCTATCCTTGAGAACATTTTTATCCAAATAACATGGAAGTATCAGAAGTGTTATCAATATAAATACCATACTGAAGTGTTTCATTCACCTTTTAAAGAAAATAATGTATTTCTTTTGAATTTGTGTAAAGAATTAAAATACAGTGATAAAGGTCCAAGAATATTTTTAGAGAGACCTAGTTTTTTAACTTTCTTTTTTAAATATTTGAGATTATAAACAAAGGTAGCACTTAAATCAGGAAAAAAACCCTCATTTTTTTGTGTTTTATTTGCTTTGTCAAGCAGATCACTCTTGCTTCTTATCTCAGCTGTTGATCTGGCTTTCCTTTCCAGACTACTATTAGTGGGTTGTATAAGGCCTTGTACAGCGGCCTTTGTATAGTTACAAAGAGAAATAAAGTAAAACCAGAGAAAGTTAATAATTTTCATGCTGTTCCTGCCAAGTTCAAGTTTAAGCACATTTGGCAGTCCTGAAACAGTCACCCTGAAGGAGAAGCAGACCAGTGCTGCTTCCTTTACGTTCACATTTACAAATGATAATGTGACTTTTGTGTCAGGTCACTTCTCCCAGTTCTGTTACTGGCTTTAATATTATTGCTGCAGATGATGTCTGCTCAACCTCAGAGTAAATGTATCAAGTCTTTATTTTTTGGCTTTGCTAAGAGCAGTGGTTACAAACTTCAAACCATGCTGTACATGCAGTCAGGAATTATATCTAGGAATCTTGATCAAATATTGCACTGTTGCCTAAAAAATAATTTTTTGTTTGGCTGATAGTTGTATTGCAAGTCCTGCTTCTGGGAGGGGAGGAAGACACTTGCTTTTTAACACATACTGAAAATCATTTCTTAGCCTATGTAAATGGAGGGAATACATAAAAGTTTGAGAATGTTTATATTTAAAAGCTTATTCTGTATGTTTCACGGTTAGTATGTAGTAATAAGTATTTCGCTGTCTACTACTAAATATTTTTTTTCAGAAACAGAACTTGGTTAAAAGTTTTGTTAATATTTCTCTGCTGAAAGTGTAACTTCTATTTAAAAAAAAGTAGAGAAAAGTATCACTTTTCTCCAGAGCTAATTGTGTATTTTTCTTTGGTAATTTCAGACCTTTAAAATATTAATCACTTGAACCATGCAGCTGGAAGTTCATTAGGCTAGATTTTCACATGAATCATGGTAAACACATGGGAAACAGGTCTTTGTGTGGTTTCTAACTTGACAAGGATGAGCTGAACTAATTGTCTGAGGCTGAAACCTCTTCACATCTCTTACATTATTTCTTAGTACTTTATGTTCAGTGTTTGCAGATGCAGGGAAAGTGACTTCATGGTATATGGTCAAGGATGAAGCCATAGTACAAGTCCAGTATTTTACTATTTTCACAGTATATAATAGCTACTTCATAGTCCAAAAAGGTGAATAACACTTTAGTTCTTGGTAGTTTTTAAAGACCATATACAGTTACTTAAATAATGAATGGCTGGGTTTTTTCCGCACAGCAGCATGCTTTTCCTCTGAAATACATTAAAACCTAAATGAATCTTTCAAAACCAAACATTTTGCAATGCAGCCCACTGTTATGGCCATGTATTCTGCTGCAGTCTGCTTTCTGCATTTCTTTTAATATTATATGTGTTCATTTCGAACATTTTTGCTTATGTGTTAAAGTTAGAAGTTCTGTGTCTGTATATGTGCTGTCAGACCATAAAATGAAGTAAATAATCTAATACAGCATAACCAAATGCAACAGCTGCATAAAATTATGCCCTAGAACTTTGAAATAATTCAAATGTCTTGTATTAAACTGAGACATTCAGATAAGCATGGATCAGTTCCTTCTGAGAATCTGCCTGGCAGGGAACATATATGCTTCTATGGAAATTTTAATGTTGAAAAAATTAAACATCTTGCAATGTTGCTTGGTGTGTTTGAGCAGCTTAATGTCTAACTTGTTATACAAGAATAGGTTCTGAGTAAGATATTTACCTGGAGTTTTAATCAGCTTAGAAGGAAATGAAAATACTGTTTCAGAAATTTCCTGATGTGCTGGGCAAGCAGCTTAAAAAAATATAAACTGTTTATCCAAAATATCACAGAATGATATCCTAATATGTAAGACCTAAAAATGACAAATATTAGAGTTGGGAAATAGTTCTAGGGTTTTTTAATCAGACGTGTTATGTCACAGATTGCCAGGTTTAGATGTTTAGGTAGTGTCATAACTGGTATGAGATAAAGCAGTTGAGGCTCAGGGGTCTGTTTAGACAGAACCGCAGTCTCAAACCCTTCCTGCAAGTCTAGAGTTGCTTGTAGTGAGTGGGGCTGCTGAAATACCTGAATGCAGACCTTGGAAAATAAGCGGAGGAGATCGTGATTACAGATACTATTGCTCTAAAATATGTTATTTAACTCTTTATGAACTGTCATGTTTTTTAAATTAGAATAGACTGTCACTTCATTCTGTCGTGTTTCTGTGTCACCCAGTTTCGGGTCTCAGATTTCTGTAGAAGTGGCATTACGTATGTTCTGGCATGCTGATGTTTCATTGCTTCTGCAGGAGAAATGGTGCAGCTACTCATAGCAACATAAACTTCATCATCATCTTGTCAGAAGTACTCAGAGCTGTGGATAGGGCTTCAATACCATTTTACAGTTAATGCCATTCCTTTTCTTCTGGTTTCTTTCTTTTTCCAGACTGATCCCCATGCAAAAAGCCCCTTGTTTCCAAAATTAGTCTTTGATTTATTACTTTTTAAAGTGTTTAAAGGAAAAAAATTCCAATTTAAAACAGCAAAATAAGCCAGTATTATAACTAGTATTTTTAACTTTCACTGAGAAACTACTATACCATGGGCTGTGTTAGCCCCCAAAATATTATATCGCTTACAAATATTAGAGTTACAGGGATGAGGAAGTGTGGAAGCTAGTATATACTTGGCATTTTTTAACTTTCTACACAGCATAGTATTTGTTCTTTGTTGTACTGCTGTGACTCTCCTGTTCAGCAGGGTGTAGAATTTGGAGTCCCACAACACAAATTAGAATCTGTTCTTTCAGAGCTGACGAAGACTGCTTCTCCCTGGGCAGCGTAGGTTGTTATGACTGAATGTAAGGGAAGTGTTGCAGGTAAATGTGAACATAGGATTCCCTTTGTATGAAAAGTGCAGTATCAGTACGTATCTTTGTTCAGAATATTTATTAAAAGAATATGGTTAAATGATACATACCAATGGCGTCCTCTCTCACAAACCTCCATTTATAAACATGTAAAACAGGAAGAGAAGCAGACAGGTTTTTTTGAGAAAGTAAATGATAATACTGAGAATAAAGATCTTCTGAACATGATACCAGTTAATCTGAAAGCTCTGTTATTGATGTTATACATACTTCATTTCTGTTAAGCTTTGTCTAAGGAGCTAAAATCAATAAAACCATCTATATTCTCCTATCTCAGAATAAGTGGAGATTTTTGTGGGTTTTTTTAGCTTAAAACTGCGTCCATAACATTAGAAGTAATACTGCTGTGAGGAACACACTCCTATTACAGGAGAAATGTTGACATGGATTTTTAATTTATCTGTGTACTTCTATAAGTTGCTTTCCCCTATATAAAGAAGTACTTTTCTGGTAAGTCACTCTGCCTTTGCTGAAATAACAGGATTACTTTCAATTGTATTGACTGGGATCCAGGAATAATGCATACTTGGTTTTTGTTAGTCAGGTACATGATGTATTGAGTCACAGAATTCTGCTTCTGAGATTAACAGGCATCTGATTCCTTTCAGAAAAGTCAATCTAAAAATCTTGAGGGATTTTTGAAGTAGTCATTGAAAATGTGTCATTAAAAATGATAGATTCCTAGAAATCCTCTGCAGAAGAGATTTGAAAATCTTGTCACACTAGATATTCTGAAAACACAGCAAAATATCATAACGTTTCCAGATTTTTTGGGGAAGTTCTTTTTTGTGAGGGTTCCTTTACATTTGTTTGCAGCCATTGTGTGTGTTTGCACCATTTTAACAGGCAGGTACAATGGAGTGGCGCATTTTGCGTTTGGAAATGTGTTATTTAGGGGCTCCAGAATTCTCTGTAGAACAGATACTGAAGACATGAAGCATCTAGCAATGTTTGCTATAGGAAGTTTTATTTCATTCGTTGGTGTATAAAATGTTAAGGACCAGACTAATAGGGCATGTTATGAACAACAAACTAAGCCCAGTAAAACAATAGTGAAAACCTGATAAAGCTATGTATATACTGGCAGAAGTTTAAAGATTTAGAATTTCCACTCTTTGGAGTGAATTCCTGTAAAATTTTTAATGGCATATTTTGCCATCATACATCAGATCATTCTTGTGGCACCAGCATAACATTAGTAGTCCATTATTTGTTTAAAATAACCATTTCAAAATTCGAACTCTAAAGTTGGAAGACAGCAAAAAGGAGAGAGTTAAAACCTTGCACATAGCCAGTTTATTGCTTTAAAATTATTGACTCAGCTGTTTTCATTTGTGAAAGATTTAGGAATTGTTCTAAGCAGTGTAAATCAAAACCTTGGCTAATCATGAATGAATGGAGACTGGTGTCCAAAGCACACAATTCAGGCTTCAAATGGGTTTTTTTTTGTTGTTGTTTAGATTGTTCTCTTTAATATGTAAAGAAGCACAAAAGGATAGTAAGAAAAAAGGTTCAAGAACTTGGAAAGGATCCGTCTTTCTTTTTTGTCAAGACTGCTTCAGACTTTTTTTTCCCTCCCATGGCTACTAAACCTTAATTAAGTTTGGTTTCTGTAACACTTTGTCCCTTCTTTTAGCATCACACCCTTTCTCTCTTGAAGTGTCAGACATTTCTGAGAGTCTGTTAATGCAAATACGTAACTTGAATTCTTTTCCATTGTTCTGGATTATTTACTGTATTTTAATTTCCAAGTCAGCATGAAGAAAGGCAGAAAGTAGAAATTTATGTATTAGCAGCTCTTTTTTGGTTTTTATCTGTACTTTTGTCTTCTGTTTGTAAACAGCTTTCTTGTTTTAATCCTTGGCTTGCAACTGCACCCTGCCCCCTCCCTCCCCCCAAAGAACAACTGTAACAAAACCCTCTATTTTCCACTTAATATAGTGTTGCCTTGTATATTGCATTTCATGTTTATGAAATGAATCTTTATTTAGAAACAAACTGCTGCTCAATTGAGGTACAATTAACTTCCCCATTGTTCCACAGATTGTGAAAGGAAGGGATTAGTGCCTGTTGCAGCAATGTCTTTGGATTTTCAGCTGCATCGTTTGTGCTACAAACTTGATTATATACTGAATCAATGTATGACTCGGGTTTCTTGGTTGGTTGTACAACTCAGACTACTTCGACTGCTCAGAAGTACCATAAATAAAAATTTAGTTGAAATGATATACAATGATTGCTACTTAAAGATGTGCGTTGATTTACTTGGGATTTTTTACAGTGGTTTTATTGAGGTATCCATTTTCTAGTTCTAGTAATGCTAGGTCTATGCTCTGGTGTTGGGTGAAATCCAGCTTTCCTGAAGTCGATAGGATTTTTGGCTTTTGCTTTTTGGTAGGATCAGAATTTCACATTAATATGTTCACAATACTCAAATTACATGCTTAGCAAAGAATCTGGTAGTACTAATTTTCAGTAACTGTATATAACAAAATCTACAGAAGATTTACAGCTAAACAACTGAAACTTGTTCATCCTTACAACTGGAATGAGTTAGTCGCTGCTCTAGTCCAGAGTCCTTTTTAATTCTTTCCAAGTTTCCAAAGTCTACCAAATGCCACAAAAGTGAGTTTTATATTTTAGTTGTCAAACTGTTTCTCAGGCTGAGAGAGATTTGTCTATTCACAATTGTATGTGGATGGTAGATGTATGTAGAATTTGCAAATAGCTCAAAATTAGACTTGCAAGTAAGAATAACTTTAAAACTTACCAAGAAAAAAAATCTTCCAGCTGTTTTGCTTCTGTGGTAGATGGAAAAATCCAGAGGCCAAGTTGCTTTTTCTTCCTATATTACCCGATGCTGTGGATTGTTAATCTGCAGTTGGAGTTGAAAACTGCTTTTGTCTTTCTCTGTTAGATCCAAGCTGTATTGAGGAATTGGGTTTCTCCATACGATAACCAAGCTAACTAATCATTAAAAAAGGAAAAAAAAAAAAAAAGTTCCAGTATGTATTATTCCAGAAGAGAGAAAGAAAGGTTTTTTGAAAGTGCAGTGTTTTACTCTCACATGCAGAAGTGCACTAACCAGCTACAGCTGACCCAGATTCCATATACATCACTCTTGGACAGTTTTTTTTAAACAAACACACACTCGACTTAGACGTTCAGCCCACCTATGATGTCATCGTGAACACACTGAGAGCAGAAGAAACTCCTCCTTCGGATTTCCTATCCATACCCTCCAGAAGAGGAGGGGGTAGGGAGGCTGAGAAGTTATGAACAAGGAAAGATTGTTTGCCAGTAGAAGGGAGGGCACCATATGGCAACAGACTGTGCAAGAGTTCAACAGGCAATTACAAATCAAACATTTTTACTATGCTGCCTAAAGATGCCTTTCAAGTTATTACAGTACTGGGCTTCATTTAGAAGAAAGATTCTTTCAGGCTGATAAAACTCGATTTGTGTTGCTGGGAATAAAAGGGGCAGCCTGGCTGGATACAACAGGAAAAATGAACCATTTATAGTCTAGAAGAATGTTCAACAGAATGTCGCATTCAGTTCTTGATGTTCACTTAATAAGAAACAGTTCCAGTTGTTAAACATGTGAAGTCTCCGATACATGTGGAAAATGTTAAAACTGTGTGTGTGATGGTTTTGGGTAGGTATCAGAATATTTGATAACATCTGACTGGTGTTAGAAGTAGCAAAAGCCACAGAGATTATGCCCTGTGAGGAATGCAGAATGCTGGTTTTAGGTCTGTCAATAGTCAGCCAGCACTTAAGTGCATTCAGTTTGCTTTCATTGATCTTTTTGGTTTCTTCACAAAGGACGTGTCAGTTATATTTGAAAGAGAATTATTGTAGTACGCTTTCAAAATTATTTTAAACTTCATAGAAATGCATTGGATAAGTTTAGAGAACAGCTCTCTGCAGAAGAGCTCTTGATTTAGCTAAAAGAAAAAATCAGTGCTTAATTGAGCAAGTCATTCAGAAAGATAATCCTACAAATACATTACTTTATAAAATCATGCATAATATTGCAGGTGCCTGTTCATAGTGAATTTCTTTAATTATAATTAGTAAGCATGATTTACTTCTTTCTGTGGAAGACTAAGCAGGTTTGGGATTTTTAAGGCCTGTTTGGACATGCTTAGCAAAGTTAGGTTCAGGATGGCTTATGCAGTCTAGATAGTGATATTTATATTGCTATGCTATCTGATGTTTCTGATTATCCTTTCTGTTTTTTAATAAGCTGATTCTAGCAGAATAGAAAACTGAGAAATTTAATAGTATATCAGGTCATGTGTAATACCTTTTTATTCACTTTTTTTATGTGTCACCTTTCAACCACAAGTATTTTAATTTGTTTCTCTGTGTGTGCGCACACGCGTGTGTATGTGTTGATTTTGGAGTGATGCCCAGAGTTTCCCAACTCGCATTTGAGGACTGTACTGGCTAGGTGCTATACAAACACAACTGCTGTTCTTGTGAGGTTGTATTAATAGTCCTCCACCTGTAAAGCCAAACTTCTTGTTATGATTCTGGTTATACAAGGCTGAGAGTGAAGCAAAATATAATTTTAGAAATTCCCTGTTACTGAAATAAGTTTCTGGAAAAAAAATACAAACTTAAAAAATATTTTTATTCAGATATCTTGTGGAAGATGCAGGGGATGAAGAGCAATTCCTTTTAATAGCAGAGTTGGTCAGGATGTAGAACCATAGAATTGTCTAGGTTGGAAAAGACCTTTAAGACCATCAAGTCCAACCATTAACCTAGCACTGCCAAGTCCACCACTAAACCATGTCCCTAAGAACCACATCTACACGGCTTTTAAATACCTCAAGGGATAGGGACTCAACCACCTCCCTAGGCAGCCTGTTCCAGTGCCTGACTACCCTTTCGGTGAAGAAATTTTTCTTAATATCCAACCTAAACCTGCCCTGGTGCAACTTGAGGCCATTTCCTCTCACCCTATCGCTTGTTACTAGGGAGAAAAGACCGACCCCCACCTCGCTACAACCTCCTTTCAGGTAGCTGTAGAGAGCAATAAGGTCTCCCCTCAGCCTCCTCTTCTCCAGACTCCCTCAGCCGCTCCTCATAAGACTTGTGCTCTAGACCCTTCACCAGCTTCGTTGCCCTTCTCTGGACACGCTCCAGCACCTCGATGTCCTTCTTGTAGTGAGGGGTCCAAAACTGAACACAGGACTCGAGGTGTGGCCTCACCAGTGCCGAGTACAGGGGCACTATCACCTCCCTGGTCCTGCTGGCCACACTATTCCTGATGCAAGCCAGGATGCTATTGGCCTTCTTGGCCACCTGGACGCACCCTACTGGGACCTCCTGGGTTAGCCAGGACTGCTGACAGATGATGGAAAGTGCCTTGGTGAACACTTCTGCCAGCTCCCTCAGTACCCTTGCTGGATGCCGTCAGGCCCCATAGACTCGTGTGTGTCTGCATGGTGTAGCAGGTCACTAACTATGTTTCATTTAGTTGAGACAAAAATGATTAGTCTTTAGGTGAAGTTGTAGAAATTGAGTTGAATTCGGAGTTAAAATAAGTGGCTTATCTATAGCATTAGTATGTAAGGAGGAAGATTTTCCTCTCTGTGTGGTTAAGGCATTGAAAGACTAGTAAGGTTACAATGGTGGTGGGGAAGAAAGCAGGTCAAAGAGTTGAAGGGACTTATCTATGAGGCTGTTGGATCTTTGGAGTTGCAATTAACACGAACTGCAGGATTCATACCACATTTCAATCTGAGTACACTTTTTGCCTAGCTAACTTTTTCCCATGTTGCTGCAAGTTGAGTTTGAGTTTCTATTCAGCTTGAAGAGTTATAGATAATATAATTTTTCCTTCTGTTGTTTTTTTTTAATTGCTGAATTGGAGGAATGAAGTAGTAGACTTCATAAAATCATGGGTAATTTTGATCATGTATTTTAGCATTGTGTGTTTAGTATGCTTCGTATTTGCCAAAGGAATAATTAATTGGTGATATGGCAGAAGATAAGGTTTATGAGTAGTTGTGCATGTCCTTGTAATTACTTTTAGATATAGAAATAATGGCGCTATTAAAGACAAAGTCAGCTAGTACATGCCTAGTGTGATGCAGGGGGAAAGGATCCTCTCTGTCTCCCACTGTGATTTGTCGTATAGAGAATGAAAGCTTGCATACAGAAACCTAGCTGTACTCGTACCCTCAGCATCTGTGAATACAGCTGAGATAAGGTTGACAGAACTAAGGATGAAGTGATTGAGTGCACATTCAATCCCAGACAAGGGTGGCACAGTGATGTACTTTCCTGTAAGTCCAAGCATTATTACTGTTTTACTGTGAGGTCTGAAGGCTCTGGGAGATGTGGTTAAAATGATTTCTCAGGTAAATCCAAAATAATATTCTGAGGTAATGCTGTTGTCAACCTGCATGCACATTAGTCAATGAAAGCAAAATTTTTCAACGTACTGTTTGCGTGTTTTTTCTGCTAAATAGGAGACACTAAATAAAGAAACTTTTCATTCTAATCTTATTCAGGTATTTATCTGTCAGACTTGACGTATATTGACTCTGCCTACCCATCAACAGGGAGCATTCTGGAAAGCGAGCAAAGAACAAATTTAATGAACAACATTCTTCGAATTATTTCAGATTTACAGCAGTCGTGTGATTATGGTAAGCTAGTATGTAAATATTGCAGTATTAAAGAGAACAACTTTAAAAGCTTAAATATTTGTCTTCTGTAATGCAACGTAAGTAAGACCCAGCCCATTTGAGTGCCATTAACACTCTCCCTCACCTTCTCAGCCCAAAAGTCTAAGTTTTTTCTAGTATTGTTGGTTATGACAGAGCGTCAGCATGAGGAGACAGAATAAAATTGCCCTTTTCTTACATCACGCATTTTTGCAGTACATACTTTCTGATGAGAAATGGGGAATACGTTGTTCTTAACAGTAGTTTTACTAGTCCATTATAAACTTGTATCCCTGTGTTTCATAATTTTATGACTATGAATTCTAAAAATAGTAGGATTGCTTTTGGAGTAGTGCTTTTACTGGAGCTAATGAAATGTGTTTAGCTTGTCTTTTGGACATTTATAGTTCTGTTCATAGATCAGATAATGTATTTTTTCTCCAAAGGTGGTCTCCCTCACAGTCCTCTTCAAGTTGTAGTGAAGTCATAAGGCTGCATTTGTGATGGTGGAATGTGAATTAGCATGTGATTGTGGCTTATCTGAAAGCTCAGTATAATAAGAATGTAGGCTGTGAAGGAGTCTCAGATCCAACCCTCCAGGTTTGGGACTTCAGTTTGACCAGGGGCGCGCTCTCACTGTTCCCTGATACGTGCTCTGATAAACAGGGCAGCTCTAGGGGGATGCATACCTGGCTTTATGGATGTGGGGAATGTCAGCTCAATGCATGAGAATTGCTATGAAGGACAAAAATTTGAACATCAGTAGGGACTGTAGTTCCTATCTTCATCTTACATAAAAAGGCAAGAGATCTGATTCTGTTTAAATAGTTTCTGGAAAATAACTTGGCTTACCAAGGAATGGTACGGTGATAATGAATGTTATCTGTTCTCCAGATATTCCTCTGTTGCCTCATGTCCAAAAATATCTAAACTCAGTTCAGTACATAGAAGAACTACAAAAGTTCGTAGAAGATGACAATTACAAGTAAGTGTGAAATGCTATAACTGACTGTAACTCATTATAAAATAACTTTTATAACACAAAGCCTGTCACTTTTAAGATTGCACTTGTATCGGGGGATTATGCGTCTCAGATGCACCAGTTGCAAGTGGTGAGGTTACAGCAGGGTCCTATGCCCAAGACAATTTTCAGCATGCTGGATGGCATATCTCCTTCCTTTTCTATGCCTGACTGCATCAAGCCCTAGCTTTCAGGTCTGTTTGCTCTGTTGATTTGATCTGCAGACCTCTTTGAGTGTTCGCTAACGAAGACTCTGTAATTCTGGCTCAAGTGTAACACCATTCAGTCAGTAAGATGGATCCCATGAGTGGATATAGCTTATGTCATTTTTCATCAGAACAAAGTCATCTGTGCGTCCAGTCCCAGGTTCTTACTGAGGGTGACTTCAGGCTTTCTCTTGCATATATATTTCACTTTCATATTATATTTTTTTGTTTGAGTAGGTTATACAGTGTAAAATGTAAACACTTGATTTTTGAGAGGCAAGATATTGTCCATCTGTGTCCCTGCCCATTCCTCCCAGCATACCACCCAAAACAGAGGTTTCTGCTTCCTTAATTAAAAGATTATTACTGTATTAAGTGATTTGCCATCCAGCAAAACTGGGGGATGGAAATCTCTGGCAAGAGACAGCAACAAGCCCTGAGGACAGGAAAAAAACTAAAGCAAATCTGTTGCATATGAAGAAGGTTTTTGTTCACTGGCTGATCTGCTTGTGGAGGTTCCCCACCCGTTCCTATCCTGCCTGCCTTGGAAGTTTGTCACCTCAGTTGTGTTGAATTGGTTGTTTGTGTAGCTACATTCAAATGGTGGGAGGGGTATGCACACAGTAGAGGAACAAATACAGTTTACCATTTAGTAGCCCTAACTTGGATTTACTAAAAGGCAGTAAATGGGGACGCTTTGTTTATGTCAAAGAACAGTTAACGAGGGCTCGGACACTTGGGTTCCCTTCTAAGATTTGTAAACTGTTCTTTGCATGTTCATATGCAAGCATCCAGCTTTACCTTTTTGCTGAAATGTTCTATAGCCCGATTTTGAAAGTAATCCTTGCTTAATCACTGAGAGTAAAGCTCTGTGGTCAAACATTTAACCAAAACCAACCAAACCCAAGTTTCTTAATTGCAGTGTCTGCTTCTTAGTGGCATATTGTTTTCATGAATTCCACACTCTATCTTCTTCCACCTTCACTAGGTAGGACTCGCTACTAGTGGGAATTTTATTGCTGA
The DNA here is from genome assembly GCF_965183815.1 of Platalea leucorodia. Lineage (NCBI taxonomy): Eukaryota > Metazoa > Chordata > Aves > Pelecaniformes > Threskiornithidae > Platalea > Platalea leucorodia. The sequence goes on along the minus strand of NC_138827.1, from coordinate 51,717,977 downwards.
AGGAGCTACAGTCTCTTCATCCTGTACAACCCAAGTTTTGATAGCAGGGAAGTGAATGGAGACAGTTGCACGTAATGCAGAAACATGGCTGCTAGTCAGAAAGTCTGTTTTTACACCTGTGGGTTTTGTACATGTCCAAACAGAGTTTTTTTTATGGGGGAAGAGTGTATTTTGAAGAACTATTCTTACTATAAGTGACTATTTTACTTTTTATCCCCTCAGGTGTGTGCAAAAAGGCTGAAGTTAGAGAACAGCCACTGTGACTTGAATACATGTTTTTTCTTCCTAAAGGATTTGATTTTATTTTAAAAAATTGAATTTTAACATTTTAATGAATCATTGCTCAACTGTCTGGGGATGGGAGGGAGAGAAGCTGTCAAACTTCAAACTTTTTCTCCCCAAAATTAAGTAGCTGCTTTTCCAACCCTGCTAATTTCAAAGATTGTAGTTCTGTAAATTGTGTGGACAAGATATGCTCGATCTTCCTGGAGTTCTCTGCTCCTGGAGTCTGCCCTCTTTGTGGTACTATTGGAAATGGCATTAAAAAGTGCTTGTTATAGAAAAAGCTTTAATTATGGATGCAGGCAAATTCATAATGTGTTTTTAAAAACGCAAAAGCAGGATTTTGGCTTTTAGACCAGTAAAGACAAAAGGCTTGGCCTGGTACACTAGTGCACTTGGCAGAAATTATTAAAATATGAAGTGTAGTAGTATAAATAGTTCAGCCAAGGTGAGGGGAGCAGTTGCATACTTTTTATTCCTCCCAGTTTTTATGCTAGAGTAGTGGTGTTGTCACTGAGTTTCATGTATCTACTAGCAGTCCTAGGGCGGTGTAGGTCCTGGTTTATCTGTGGCTATGTTTTCCTTGGAGGGTGGTGCCAACACAGAGCAATGGCCTCTTCCCCTGCTCCTTTGTCCTGTGACTTTGCCACACCTTGTTAACAGCTCACGTTCAGCTTTTGCTCACAGAGGGTGAAGATGGCAACTGGTGGCTGTGTGGTTGCTTGTGGCTGGCTGTGCCATCTGTGTCAGGCTCCCTGAGGTTGCAGGGCTGTGTTGTTCTGCTCTTGAGTCTGGTCCTCCTTCAGCTTGGTATTGTAAACCTGTCCTGGTCTATAGGAACCAAAGCAATAGACTCGTTTACTACATTATGCCTTAGCATGTCATTTTTTTGAATCCTGGGCCCTGTTGCGGTAGTAGGGTTTTTTCCACCCCAAAAAATAAAAAAAAAGAATGTTTGGAAATAGTGTATGCTAAAGGTAACTATGCATGGTTTGTATTAACTTTATAGTGTTTCTTGCAATTATAGAAATAAGCAGCTTTCAATTGTAAATTTTAAAAAAAATTTTCAAATACTTAATTTTATATGCTTCTATTTCCTAATAAAGTAATTTCTAATGCTTCTTTAATGCAGGCTTTCATTAAAGATAGAACCAGGGACCAGCACCCCCCACTCTGCTGCTTCCAGAGAAGATTTAGTAGGTAAATGCTTAATAAATGTGAGAAGGCTTCAGGTTGTCAAGTGCATTATTTTTGAGTTGCAAAGGTGGAAAATATTTGCCTGAGGCTAATAAAGAAGTGTGAAGTATAAACACTGTATATTTGTAATAAAAAGTCTAAAGGTGATCTGTAAAGAAATTCTTTCAAGGAATTGAGTCAGTTTTTTAGGTTCTTGTATGTATTGTGGCACTAACTTGTTAGTGTCATTTGGGGTGAAGAGTTATTAAATATTCATTCTTTGTTGTGTCTAGACAGAAGGGCCTTCATCTAAACTTTTCATGGTATAATATGCTTCCAAAAATGTACATTATTTTTCATCAATGCCAAAAGTGGTTGAAGGCAGGAGTTTTAAAATGTAGAATCAGTGCGATCTGTTTAATGCCAATGTAGCTAATGCAACAACCTTTAGGACTTACAAAATACTCGTAACTAGATGGTCTGTTTGAAATAAGTGTGTTTATTTTTAATCCTGTGCAAAAAACCATAAAGTACAGGGGTTTTAATTGTCAATATATCAATGAGTTTTATTACAGGCTATCTCTTACAAATCGAGTTCAGGAAGTTTTGTGCAACTCTTCCACAATTTTCTGAGAAGTAACCCTGGCAGTAATTCTAAAGCCACTCGGGAGTAATGTCTTTTTTTGTTCCCAGGCTCTGAAGTTGGAGCGTCTCCACAAAGCGGACGGAAAAATGTTGCAGCTGAAGGAGCCTTGCTCCCACCAACACCCCCTTCGCCTAGGAACCTGATACCGCATGGACATAGGAAATGTCACAGTTTGGGATACAAGTCAGCATTTTATTTAACCCGAAAATCCTAAGCTTTGCAACGTATCATCTTTCAATACAAAACCTTTGCTTTTAAAAAGTAGCATAATTTGTACACGATACTTAGAGACTAATTTGTGGGAAGAGAGCAAGCTCAGAACTATAATGGTAGTATCCCACCCAAAGAGAATTAGTCGAAATAGGAACACTGGAAGCTGTTATGATGATAAGAATAGCCAATGAGTTAGGCAAAATGGGCTTTTTCTGAATGACAAAACTATCACTTACAGCAACTCAATGCCAGTGTAATTCTTTCAAATTCAAACTGAAATAATTGCTTTATTGGTATTTTTATAGTGAGACCTCCTTTGTAGACTTTCAAATAAGTTTGTATAGTAATGGCTTCAGGTTTTTTCTATATAGGTGTACTTCTAATTAATATAATGATCATTATATTATCAATTCCCTTGTCATCTTTCCAAAATGCAAGATTGTAACTATTCAGTAATTCATCTCTTAGCTTATATTGTGTAAGTTTACCTTTAATGAGATAGAATGCAATTCTAAAGTTCAATTATGTAAGTGTTATCGTAAGACAAAAATACCTTAGGATATTGAAAGTAATTTTTAAAGACTTTCTCTTTGCTCCAGGAGTGCTGTACAGTCTTAAGACTAGCAATTCCTATAGATAATATAGGTTGTGCACCATTGCTTATGACTTGAGCCATGGTTCAGTTTGGTGTTAGGAACACACTGCATGCAATCCTTCAGGATGTTAAAGCAACAACTTTTGAAATCTATGAAATATAATGTTGTAACAATTTTATTCTCATTCATTTCTAGTTTCATACACAAAATGAATACGGCTGAATTTAAAAGCGCAACATTCCCCAACGCAGGACCAAGGCACCTACTGGATGACAGTGTCATGGAGCCTCACGTCCCATCCCGAGGGCAGGCAGAAAGCTCCACCCTTTCTAGTGGAATTTCAATAGGTAGGAACTGTAAACATAGCTGTGCAGTACCTGGTCTTTTAATAAAGATTTTAGCATGATTAGTTGGCGATTGTACTAGCAGCGGTACTATTCTAAAATTACAATTCTATTTTAGAATAAATTTGAGAAATGTAGGTGAAGGGAAGCATAATTTATACAGCGTGAACTGGCAAATTATAAAAAAGCAGCTTTTTTTTTTTTAATCCTCTTTAACAATACGACCTCTGATGATACTCGTCTTCCTTGATGGAGGTGGAGGGAAGTGCAGGGTACCATTTCCTATTCTTTTTTTTTTCCCCCTAAATAAATCCAAACTAAAAATGTCTTGTGGTAGGATTTCTATTTAAAATGCCATATCGAATTGGTAATGAGAACTGTAAATTGCTGACAGTCTTTAAGAGCATAATTTCTAAATACTCCTGAATTTTGTCAGGAGTAGATAGCAATTTAACGTTCAGATACTTCAAAATGTCAGAATCTACTCCATTTCGGTAAGTTATTTATCTTCCAATATTTAGGGTATTCTTCTTTTCAGAACTTCTGCTTCCTGAGTTCCTGATGTGACGGTAGTTGCTCTTTTTTCCTGTTACACACATAGCCTTAAAGTGGAGGGGGGGCAGGGCAAGTGCCTCCCAGATCCATCTAACTGCAGCCAGGGTTGAGAAATGGAACCTCTATCACAGTCCTTTTTCTCAAAATTAATTAGCTTGATAGAATTCAGCGGTGTTCAGTTTTTATGCTTTTATGGTAATACAAGATTTTTGTAGTGTTGCGCAGTTCTTTGGATAACTTAAAATAAAAACAGTTTTGCTTTGTAGCCTTCATGGAGAGAAACAAGATCACATAGTTTCAAATTATGCTTCTTTCAGGAGCTGTTCATGTATTTTCTTGAGAAGAAGGCCATATTCTGAGCAAACATTAAATATATTTTTTATGTGGAAAAAGTCAAATATTTAGAGGCAATAGATGAAAAAAATTACATTAATAAGTAAATCTGTGGAACTAGCTTAGACCAAAATAGTTTGAACCTGGTCACATCAGACAGCTTCCACTATTAAATGTGCATTGCCTGTCTGTTTCCTACAGATTCTCTGCTGTGGCAAAGCTTGCCATTTCAAAATCATCCACCAGGAATGGTACTTCTCATCAGCATACAGACAGCTTGCATTCTCAGGGATTGCACAGTACAGGAGAAACAAACTTTTGTCACCTTTGTTGAGATGTAGCATTGCCCTTTTCCCAGTGCAGTTTTTTACTGATGTTTTCTGTCTAAATATCCAAGAAAGTTCTCTGCACTTGATCCTTTTTTCCAGGGTAAATTTTTTATTTACCTCCATTGGAGCCTAGCAGGGAAGGTTTGCCAGGCCTGACAAGCAGTTTTTCATGAGGTACAATTAAGAACCAGTCACCATCTAGATATTTTGGAGAATACAAGGTTTTCCTACTTTGTCTCATCTCTGAATTTTTCAATTCTGTTCTCTCACTTAGCTCAGGCATGACCTTATCGACTTGATGCAGTCACCCTTGCAAGTTGGAACAAAATTGCCACTTTAGAAGACTTCTATAAATCACTTGTAAAACGGCAAGCGTATGCATTTTGTGTAAGACCAGCATTTGTGCTTAGAACTTCCCCTCTCCCATTCGTTTCCACTTCCAGCCTCCCCATACTCAGATACTTGAATTTTATCATTGTTTTGACAGTCTAGCATCATTGTTATTTTTGCTGCTGCTTGATTATGAAAATTTCAATGACACAAAAGATTAGTAGAGGTGCTAGAAATAGATAAGGAGGAAGAGAGTAAGTTCTGGAGGCCTGCAGTATCTATTACCAAAGAATTCTTGGAAATGTAAGTTGTCTGGCATTCTGTACTGCTGCTTCAGCAGGATTTAAGGAGGTTGATTGAAGCTGCTAAGTTCCTCCATCATGTTTGAAGTAGTCTGTTTACTCAGTACTTGGAAGTAGTACGGTCACTGCAGCAGAGAGAAGGTTTACAGTATTCTACAACACAACTTCAAAAGACAGTCAAGAAAACTTCTTCTGAATGTGTGTACTGAAGAGAGTGTTATTCCTCACCTTGCCCATAAACGTGGATTTAAACCTGTTGCTCTAGAAACACGACTACCTTTTCTTCTATATAAGCCTATATAGGACTTAATTTTTTGGATAAATGATCCCTCTTCAAAACATGTACAGTTTCTCGTATGCCAGCACCTTGAATGTGACCTTAAAGATGACTGTAATACTACTTTAAATCACTCTTGTGTTTTGAGGGCTCAGAGGTGTTCAGACCTTTCCAGTCCTTTCATATTGGAGGATCTGATATAATCTGCCTCTACATTAAATATTAAAAGAGCAGCAACGTAACAACAGTGTCTATAGGATGTTTGTATGCAGCACTGTACTGTTATGATGCTTTATCTAAATCGTTAGAGCGTTTGAGTTCATGCATTTTTTTTATCAGGCCTCGTGTCTGAGTTGCCTTTGCTGTAAACGGATTACTGTAGTCCATTTACAATTCAGTAAAGCAATTTATAGGCATGTTATGAAGATTGATCAAAGTACTGTTTCTTTTTCCACTGGTGAACACACCAACTTCTTCAGATACATCAGGACTCTTCCGCTTGGATTTCTTCAGCTATCCCTGTGATAGCAGCTTTCAATCTGTGATAGAGATCAGCTAGAGCATCACCAGGTTTGAGATTCATGGCTGGATGAAATTCTGTTCTGCATATAAGCGTACTAAAACAGCAGTTAATCCAGCAGTGCATGTGTCTCTAAACTAAAAACACACATTCAAGTGATGATGGACAATTTTGACAATGTTATGCAGGGAAAGACTGATGTAATTAATCTTTCAGATATAAAGGATACACTAAATGGATATTTTTCTTTGCATTGATTGATTCCTAAAGTAGCAGGAATGCAGAAAGTGATGCAGGTATGGGATTTCCTGAAAACAGGCCTATCTGTAACATAACAGCCATGGTCAGAGATCTTTATCAGATTCTTTTCTTAATTTCAGAGTCTGAAGGCTGATTGTGTACATTCAACTCTACCTGCCAAAACCTAAAACTCAAGAAAAATTAAAGATATAGCCCCCATTATATTCATTTCTTGTGCTTGGGTCAAAACAGTTCTTGTTCCTACAACTATGAGATAGTGTGCAGCAGATGGTCATATATTATGCTAGAGTAAGGGAGATGTACATCTGTTTCTGTTGCCACTTTACTTTATAAGACAGGTGCTTGTTATCTGAACAAAAGTGAGAAATCTTCTAGTGCTGCCAAGGCTATCCTAATTAGAAGGAAGAAACACTGGGCCAGTCATATATACAATGTTAGATGGGAAATGTTCTCTTGAATTCAGGAATGTAACAAGAGGAAATTGTGTCTTCTAAGTTTTAGACGTTCATAATTTAGACAGCTGCATTTGAGCTAGTCATTTGGAGCTCTTTATAATCACATAGCGAATTAAGATCTTTGAGGCTATTATTCATCTCATTCTTAGGTGGGTGGCTAAAAAGAGATGATATGACTTGTCCTTAAAATCCCACTGTATTTCTGTTGACTGCAAAGAGACTTTTGACAGATAACACATGAAAATACGGACACGTGAATACTGCTGAAAATGTCTGTTAGTAAATTGGGACAGATGCTTTTACTTTGCAGTGAAAGTTTATTGAGAACCCCCAGTACTTGCTATGAGTAAGTCTTAAAGCTACAAGATAGTTTTGTTTTGTGATCCCTCCGTTTTGATGAGGTCACTGTATACGCTCATTCAAAAGAGTGAGCTTGCCCTTCTGAAATCTAAGCATTATTCTTGGCTGGGTTGAAGGAACCAGTTCCACACTCTTCCCAGCTGTTCTGCTGCATCTATTTGCCTGCTGCCATCTCGTCACCTAAAAGTAGGATAGATTAAGACGCTTTTACTAGATCGTGGTTCCACTCAGAAATAGCACGAAACTTCCTTTTATTAATAAGATTTTTTTTTTAAGAATACATGGTTTTCTAATAATCCCTGATTTTCTTATACTTTTAAAGTATTCTTTTCTTCCTTAAGTGTGTACTCTTAAGTATTTTTGCAGCAACGTTCAGCTTTCTTCATTAATGTTCTCAGAAGTTTTGGATTTCTACCATTTCTTATGATTTGGCTCAGCTGCATTACTGAATTTCTTTTCTGGAGCTGAATGTGTTTACAATGGCTAATTGTCCAAATAATTCTGTAGAGGTGAAGGGACAGTGTAAAATAGACACCTCCTTTCATATATTGCTTTTGTGTGGCTTTTCTCCTCTTACAGCACCTAATGTACAGGATGCAAAGTAATTTTGCTTAGAAGGTGATTTTATTTTTTTAAGGGTGCGGTCTCACATGTATACCACTTAAGAATAGATGTCAAGGTATGAGCACAGAAATACTCAGCTGAAATTGAGAATCTAATTTTAGGTGTTCAAAAATTCAAAGAGAACACATTTATGGATTGTGTTTGTAGCAGTGTTGGATGCAAATTCTGTTCTAACTTTGGAGTGTTTTCTTTCTCAAACTATTTCTTTTTTCCCCACTTATTTTTCCTAATCTACAATGATACGGATGAAAGCTCTGGAAAAACTAAGGCTCTTGAACATTTGCCTTCATTTGTGTGTTCCAATCACTTAAGAATAACTTGAGCCTTTATTCTAATGCAATCAGAGAAATTAATGCTGCAGAGTCAAATGAAGGTATTTTAAATCAGTGTGAATTAATGTAAGAAAGTGCATCGTAAGAACAGTACGTTTTCAAACCTAAACTGGCATAAAAATGCATACAAGAATATCAGCGTTTTAATGAATTCCTCTATTAAGTCACCATCTTGAAGTACTTGAATTCTACAAGGGATTATATTTCTCTTTAAATAAATGAAGTATAGGTGTAGGTATACAGTGTATGCATTTACTTTCAGGTTTTTGGCAGCCTATACAGTAGGGAAGAACTCTACACAGCCAGTGTTTGTTTGATTCCTTACCCTGCAGTATACTGTTCAGGTGTTTGGGACTCCGAGTCATCAGCAGTCTGTGTCAGAAGATCAAAGTTTGGGTAGGGTTTCAGGCAGAAGAAATATGTTTGGGTTTGTTTGTTGGTTGGTTTTTTTTTTGTTTGTTTTTTTTAATATTCCATTTAAATGAGTATATAGGTGCCTGTCTCTTGCCCTAAATGTGGATACCCTGTTTTGCTATTGTGAACTACTACTTTATTAGTGATAGGGTAAATATAAAAGCTGTGTAATACTTTAGGTTAAAAATGCACATGTAGGTGTCTGGATTTGAGAGGAGGAGAGGGATATACAGGAATTCCAGCACCCCATTTCTTCCCCAATCCTTCTTAGTATTTTTTTGGGCCAAGGCATGTGCTCTGGGTGTTTTGCCATTAATGCAGTTGTACAAACCTCCTGTTTCTGCCCCATCTTTATCCATTTGGTTATTTGCTTTTGTTAGTTTTTCACGATGAAACTCATTATCAATGATGGTATTAAAAGTTTGTGTAGATTCCCTGGCATTGTATTGCTTGAGTCATTTGCTAGCCTTCACACTGTTCTTATTTGGTTAACTAGCAAGCCAAAGTTGAGCTATTTAAACTTTACTGTACAATAGTTAAATGGTAATGAACTAGTTAAATATAGATGAGGATTTTCAGTATGGTCATGAACTCAACAAGGCAGAACATAACTTTTAGGGCATGGAGTCCATCTCCACAATGTTAGCCGGGCTGTATTGTGCTACAGCAACTGATGTTCAGGCCTCTTGACCGTTTTTTTTGTTTTTTTCACGTTAGAATTTCAAGCTCTATCAGGTCAGTCACCAGCTATAGTGACTAGAGCTCTGGAAACACTGTGTAACTGGAGCCAAGAGAGTGTCAGTTGCAGATTTGAGAAGGGGAAAGAATTTTTAGTCTGAATACTTTTTAAACTCTTTGGGGTTGGTTTGTTTATATTAACACCTGTTTAACTTTGGGGACTAACTGCTGGATAAAGGAAGCCTGTGTTAAATGTTCAATATCCTCAGACTTTCAGCAATGAGTGGATGCCGTGACCAGGGGGGAATGGGTATGCAATGGTATAGGCATTCCTTATCACGTAACTAGGAACCTAGCCTCACGCTGTTTGTGTGGCTGTAGCATGGAGATATGTATATGCCCGTCTACAAATGCAAACAGAAAATTCACATCTGTATTCAGCTGCAGTACTAGAGGTCTGTGTAAACAATCCTGAAACTATTCAGATAATCATCAGCACAGTTAGTGAAAAAAACATTTTGCCAATTGCTCTTATTCCTAAGATAGGAAAAAGCCTTCACGTTATGTAATAAAGATAAACACAACTCTGATTTTTTTTTTAATCCTGTAGAAGAAATTTTTAATTTTATTAGCAATAAAGAAAACTAGAAAGGTTTGTGTCAAGTGGCTTCTTACATAAAGCCAAAACTTGTGTAGAACACTACTTAATAGAAAGGACTTATACTGCCTAGGATTTGTTATTAAGTTTAACCTGAAGACCTGCTTGAGGTTGTTGGAAAAACTCAAATATTGAGTACACACTTGAGAAGAATTTAAGAAGGTGATATATTTTTGAAGTACTGAATGAATGAAATATTTCCAGTTGAGGTGATAGTCAAATAGTGCACTTAATGTTTAAACAGAATTTGGCTAGACATCTAACTTCTTTTAAGTTAAAAACGGTTCCTTTCACCTGTTTTGTTTTGGAGAGAGGGATGTAATGTATATTATTTTGCTTTTCAGAAAAGGGTGGGTTGTTTTTTTTTTTAGTATCAGAACTTTTGTTGTGCAAAAAATCTCCTAGAGTTTTTTAGAATCTAAAAAATCCTGTTCGAGATGTTCTATATAGATGTTAGACGGCTAGTCAAATGCTAAAATTCAACCTTATCCAGGTTTTTGTTACATTTTTTTAAAACCTGTATAGGCATCGACATAAATGTTAAATCAATAGCTGTGATGTTTGGCCCACTTTTTTTCAAATTAACATTGCATTTAAAAGTGTAAATGGCAATTTCTGTATAGATTAAACTTTTTAAATGGAACTTCTTGTTTATGAATCCCCCAAATTGGTTTAACATCTGTAACTGTACTGATGCTGTAACAAGGATTATCACTTTCGGAAAGACATTTCAGCTCTTTTGCTCTAGATTGTTTTGCATTTTTAAAAAGCAACACTAGCTTTTAAATCTTTCTGTAGAGTACTTAGTACAGTGTTTGAAATATAACTTTCTTAGCAAAGCTAATATAGTTGCCATCAAAATGTTATTTCAGATAAAATTTTAATGTATCAGCCTACTTTAAATATAAAAAAAATGACTTCATGATGTAGTATTGTTAGAAACCCACATAATTAGAACACTATCACGTGGGCCTCAATCTAGAGCTCTAGTCATATTAAAGTTGCACTTCTTGTTAATATCAAGCTAAATCTATGCAGTAATAAGGAAATAAATAAGATTCTAAGTGTCCCTCATAACTTTAGTGTTGGCTGGATGACTAGAGTAAACAGGAATTACTGCACCATTTTGCAGGACGGACTGCTCCAAGTAGCAACAAGGAAAACTGTAATTACCTGCAAGGAAAACTTCTTTCACGTGTAGATTGTGAAACTCAGTAACAGGTTGCTCAGAGAGGCTGTAGACTCTGCCTCCTTGAAGAACATGACTAGATGAGGCCCTCAGCAATCTGATCACCAAGTTAGGTTTGTTTTGACTAGAATGTTGGACCAGGTGACCTCCCAAGGTCCCTTCAAGCCAGAATTATTACAAAATTTGTAGGTAGGCTAATCTACAGAAACAAATAGGAGAGACTCTCTGTTTGGACAGGTCTGGATCAGGCCTTCTTAGAAACAGTCCAGGACCTGCCATACTGGACTATTAGGTTTGCTTAGAACAATGCAGTCTGTGCCTTAGTTTGATGCAAGTGCACCTGATAGTAGCTTCAGTTATTCACTTCCTATTTGTGCCGTTCTATCATTTGTGCTCCTTGGTGTTTAGATGGCTCAGGAAACTCACTCGTGTTGTCACAACAGTCCAGGATGCTGGATTCCCTTTCTTGAGAAATCATCATACTTGAAACCTACCGTCCTAATTGTCATTCCACCTGCTAAAACGATTACAATGCTTTAACATCTTACTATAAGATATTCTACTATAAACAGTCTTTCTCAAAGACAGTCACCTGGGAGGTCTTACCCAAAATACCTGCTTGAAGTTGTCTCCGAATTCTGCTACATCTGATTCTGTCTCTTCATCCCCAAACCATGTTACTTGTTTATTTGAAGAGACTTTGTATATTGCCTTACAGAGAGTGCAGCTGAGGTTTTGTTTAGGTGAAATAAATCACGGAGCTTTTCACTGTGATGTGGACATAGAATTTATTGAAAATATTAAGTGGCAGTTGTTTCTTCCAGGAAAACTATAAGCTTTGTTTTGGGATTTTGCAAAGACTTCTACCATAACAGCAGGCTCCATCTGGATAGGTTACTCCAGTTTTTCCTGGGATACTTCATGATATGTCTGGTGGTATTCCTATGTAGAAGTGTGTAGTGCAATGTGGAGTTCAGTCCGCACATTCTCTTACTTCTCCATGGTGCGGGTCAGATGTAAACTGTGCTGAACAGAACTTCTGATTATTTTTATAGCCACTTTTTACTCACCTGCCTGTGGCACCAGAATGACTGTTTGCTGATAGATTAAATTTGTGCAGACAGTCACTTGAAGTAAGAGCACTTACTCAACTGCAGTAACTGTGGCTGTTTGATCCATTGTCCTAGCAGCTACAGAGTATAAGTCACAGAAGTATAAGTAACTGTACTTTTCTTTTATGGACAAGCTACCTGCTGATTAAGGATTAGTGATCTGAGAATGTAAGTACTAAAATCTTAAAGACACTTCTAGAATAATTAGTCACCTGTTGAGTATTGTATTCCCCTTCTTGCAGGCCTTTATGCCTAGCTTAGGAGCCAGTAGCTCCACCAGACCATCGCTTTTTTATGTCTCTTGGCTTCTTCCACTATACAAGTCCCTTTTACTGTAATGTTAGTGTGAACCAGGTTAGGACCTTCCTGTAGGAAAAGTTCAGGATAAGCTGAGACCAAATTATCCAGTATCCCTTAGAGATCATGTTAATATGAGGATGTTGAGCTAACGTTTGGAAAAGAAGCATCTAAGTTGAATTGGCTGGCAGGTAAAGGCATGTATTTTCTCTTGGATTTTGCACAGAGAGAACTTCAGTCCATGCTGAGATTTTCATGGCTCTTGGCTGGAATTACCCCTGCTGTGTGTGAGTTTTTATTGCCTCCATCTTTACTCTGTGTTTACTCAGTGGATAGCCAGACTTACCTTTGTGCAGATTAGCTTTATTCTTCGGGGCACCACTGTTCCCTGCTGATTTTCTGTGTAAAAGTACAGGGAACGTGTTCCCATTTGCAGCCTTTGTTTCTCTGTGGGAACCTTTAAGTAAGGTGCATTGATTCAGATTTTTTTTTTCCCTTCTGAAAGTCATTGTAAATCAATTCTTCCTTTTATATATGGGTATTCAGGAGGCAGAGCAAACAAGCTGTCAAGTTAGTGTGCCAAAAGGTGGGCTTTTAGCAGTGACTGACATTGAATTAGGCTGAAACTGAGAAGTTGGGATTGTCTGGAGCCAAAAACACACGTTGGCTTGAAGTGGAGGGCAGGGATGGTATCTGGCATGGGAAGCTGGTCTGGTCGGGAAAGGTGAAGAGCTAGGAAGACAACAGCTTGAACATTGTGTATAGTACAGTTACAAACTGAGGTTACTGAGTTCTGCTAACAGTATTTCTATACTGATATATATTTACTGATTTTTAACAACATTACAGGTAACACTAGCTTGTGTCTAGTGTCTCTGTATTTAAATACTAATTTTCAGGCTGATGGGATTTACTATAATTGTAAAGTTAGTATGTTATGGGCCTGCCATGAGTGGGTGCATCAGATATTTGGATTTTTTATTTTTCCTCTACTTTCAGTGTTTAAAATAAAATACTTACAGTAACATTGGGTTACTTTGTGAAGTACAGAAGGAAAAAATACTGTTGTGATTTGATATAGTAGGTGGGAGATAGCTTTAAAAAGTTCTTTAAAGCTTCTCAAATCAGCAAAGCCTTCTAATGTATGGGAGATTCAGCAATGAGTTTGCACTACTGTGAGTTTGCACCTCTGCGTCATGACCATGTATGACTTCATAAGGAATTATTTAAAATAAGTGACCTTTCTTTTTAAATGCCTGTTGTGTTAATCAGACAAATCTGCATTTAGGGTATTCTTTAACTTTTGGAAATGCCTTTCCCATTTATTATCCTTTTCTTCAGCTTCTTAATGTGCACCTAGACCCTGTCCCTTCAAGTCTCTGCCTCAGTTTATATGAAATTCCTGAAGCAAATCACAAAGTATTTTCATTGTAGTATTTTAGTGAAATATTTTTTACACATTTAATCTCAAATATTCTGAGGAGAAACAGACATAATTGAAATAGATGGATTGTAGATGACGAAATAAAGTATCATTCATTCTTATCTTTTACAAGGTAGCAGTGATGGTTCTGAACTCAGTGAAGAAACTTCCTGGCCAGCATTTGAAAGGTAAGAAAAACTGCCACTCAAAACCTGCATTTCTCTATTAAGACACTGCTACTTACAGTCTCTCACTCAGTCCTGAAAATGATGCTTTATTTTAGTGATCTAGAGATCTTCTGTATGTAAGAATATTAATAAACTCTAGTAAGTTCACTGGATCTGTCAATGCAGCAGAGAAGTACCTTCTGCTCACTAGTGGTTAATAGGGCTTTTGTCTAATTGGGTGCTTACTCATTGCACACATTCTTCTAAATAGCTCAACCAGAGTACCATTAAACACCAAATGATTTTTCTGGTTTTATATATTTGTATATCCTGTGTATGCTATTCATGCAACCTATCTGTTTTTCATTTTCACTTTGCCTGAGATAACGCAATCCATTCTTGGTCCCTTTGTTCTTGTCATTGACATTGTCACCTGTTTTGTCTCTCTCATCTGCTCTTCACTTCATTGTTACTTGCCCTTGTATTACATGGGAAAACACAAAAATGACCCTTGATAATGTCTGATTTTGTGGTCCAGAATTAGCGTTTTGCTCCTTATCCAATACCTGCCAATGCTCAGGTGACACTGACCACTTCAGTCCTTTCCCATGTTGTATTTGAGAATGTGGAAAAAGACTAACAGCTGTAGTTTAATATAGTAAAAGGTAGAAATTTCATCTTCCCACATCCAAGTAAGATGCACAATACAGTGCGTAGTTTGCTTCTGTAACTCAATTTCAGGTAATACATCAGCTTCAGAGTTGCCATGGATGACTTTTTCCACCGTGCTTTGAAGACATGTTTTTCAAAAATTTTTGTCAAAGAGCTTTCTTTCCATAGTCGGGAACTGTTACCACAAACCTTATATTCTGCTTTAATTCATTGAAGCAGTTGAAGTTCTGTGTTACTTTTTGGAAGAAATCTTTGAAAATCTCTCTGTGCCAAAGGTGAACTCTTTGATATTTCACGCTATAAATATGATGGCATACATGAGGAAATGCCCTTATGATTCCATTATGTAAGCAATAAGAACATTCCACATGAGCATAGAAAGAAAATTGGGTCAGAAAGAAAATCTCTAACTTGTATGTGCTCTGTGATGCAACCTACAACATTCAAAAGGTTTTCTTACTTTTCTTTCCCTGGTGCCTTATGGAATTAATCAAGTTCAGGTTGAACACATTATATGGAAAAGCCTTAGACAAAATGGTTATCCGAGTGCTTTTACCCCAAGCAGCATAAGAAGCTTAAAAATTTTAGTAAGCCTTAGGCTTAAGCTCATGGTTACATTCTCCAGAATTGTTGTGTGGACTTCTGAGACAAAGCAGAGGTTTTTTTTATCCCTGTCCTGATGAGAACTGGCTGTCCCAGACTCCCCCCAGTTAAAAGGTTTGCTCCATGTCAAACAACTATGTCAGAAGATTCCTCCTCCAAATTCCACTTGCCTTCGGTACTTTATTCTCTCCTGAGGGAGCTGTTTGAGAACTCTGTTTGAAGTTGCCTGGTTTTCAGGATGAGTTCTCTTGCCTGCTTCCTGGGAGAGAGACTGGGTTCCTTACAGAAATTCCTAGAGATACACAGCAACCTTGTGTCCGTTCCCTGGTTTATAAGATGAGGAGGCATGTTTTGGAATTTAATAGGTAATACACTGACATGCAAATGTCAAAATCTAAGATAACTAGAGAGGGTGTGTCTCTAGTTTTGATCTGTACGGTGGGTTTCCATTCTTATAAAAGTCTTTAAGTGAGGGAGAAGCATTCATTGTCTGCAATTAACAGCTACTGGCAAAATTGGGATACATCCAGTGTTATTAATGACTACTTCCTATGCAGTGCGAGTGGGAATTCAATATTTCCCAGTGATTTAGGAAGAGGATCTTTGGGTAGAAGGGCTTAAATCTGCATCATATGCATAACAGGAAGAAATTAGATATTCCACACACAGATTCCGCAGATAAAAGAAGGAATTGTAACAAATATTCTTGGTTTTCCTGGCCCTCCTGTTTGTAACTGGGAAATGCAGAAGGGATGAGAACTAGAGTCACTGATTGTTTTTAAGTGCAACAGAAACTTGAGAAAGAGCTTTCAGCATTGGCGTGTCCCTTTAGGCTAATCAAAATTGCTTGAAGGACTTTAATGCCAAGTCCTGACAGTTATATCATGTTAAGGGCAGTATACTAAGGGGCACTTCAGTCTCATTGGTTGTCACCCTGAGTGTCTCTGAAGGATTCGAGCTGTTTCAGGGAAATCTCAAGAGTGATAGCCTCATTATGCAAAAAACCAAGCTTAAAGGTAAGAAGAAAACGTATTTCATTTGCACACAAAATATATGTACACGCAAATATACCGCTCATATTATGGTTTTCTTTCCTTCATCTTAATTATTGTTTTATTTGTCTATATCTTGAATGTATTTATTCATAAATTCAAAGATATCAGTTATGTTGAAAAACAAATGATGAAGAATTCTGGGATAGATTAGTAGATGGTAATTCATTAGTATCTTTTTGATAATTCTTCTTGCAGCAAAGGAAATAGTTTGAGCTGGTTTAAAAAAACAAAACGACAGAAACAAGCAAACCCCCCTGTTCTTGTTTAATGCTGCCGACCTTTACTGTATCACTTCTTTAAGCCTGTTTTGTTTGCCTGCTCTATGGTATTCTGAGTTCAGATTGAAACATGACAATGCTACTTGTTTAGGTTTCCCATTCTCAGAAATACTGCCCTATCCATAAATAAGCAGCTTTCCAGCTACTGCAAAGCCCCTGTCACAGGTGACAGATTGTTAGATTTATGCTATGTAGGAGATTTTGCCTGTAAAATTCTCATAGGCTTGTACTTAACTTCCTGCTTCTACAGAATTAGAGCTGATTTTCAATCTTTCAGCATAATACAAACAACTAGAAAAATGGATTAAAAACAGGAGGTGAGGACAAAGTGCCTATGCTTCTGTTGACTTAAATGGAATTCAGTCAACTAGGGAATCTGATCCAGAAAAACAAGGTTCAATGAAGCAAAGCAGTATTCAAAAGGCAGGTCTAGAGTACAAGTCCTCACTAGGGATAACAGTATAGATCACGTTAACGACTCTAAAATGTGAAGCTTACAGGTAAAGTTTAAAGCTTATATGAACTGGAGAATTGAAATATTGCTTAGCTTATTTCAATGTTACTTAATACGACAGTATTTTAAACAGTGTCAGGCCTGTTTTGATAGTGCTTTTGATTCCTCTCCGCCCAACAGCTTGTGTGTGTGCATACTCATGGAAGTTGAAACCGTTTTTTTCTAGTAACATCTAAAGTTAGAATTTAAAGACAAGTTTTATTAATATGGTTCTTTTACCATGATTTAATCTCTAAGAACTAAATGCAGACTTTGCTCTTCAAAATGTTTTATTCCTCAGTGCCAATAAAACACTTCAGTATTATGAGTTCTGACAAAGAGAACATCTGATGAAATAAAAAAACCCATGGTATCTACCCCTGCATGCATTTGTCTAAATAAAATTATCCTCTGTTTCTTATGTGGAAGAAGTGGCTTTGTGATATGCACACAAAAAAAAAAAATGCTATGCTGTTTTAGCAGTCGTGCTGTTTGTGTGAATAAAAGTATATGTAATACGTACAATTTATAATGGAATCCAACAGGAACAGGTTGTACCATTCTCTCGGTCCGGGGACAAGAGTGTCACGAAATGGCTATCGAGGCCACATGAAGGCCAGCAGGTACAATCCCCACTGCACACAGAGGTGTCAAACTTTCCCTCTGGTGTTGGTGATTTGGTTTGGTTTAATAATTAAGTGGGTGTTTTCTGATGTTACCTTTCTAACTTACACGTCAAAATAAAGGTAGAGACCCTTTTCTTCAGGCTTCAAGCTTTCCTCTTCTGTGACTAAATCTGTATCACCATAAGGGCTTTTGTTCATTCTGGTCTGCAAATCCAAATTCTGAATCATTGGATCTTTATATCGAGGCTTAGTTGTTTTGGTAGCTTTTTCACTGCCTGCCACTGTGTAGGAATGTTGGTAGTTCTCATGTGGACAACAAAGCTGCTTCTTGAGCTAATGGATGGCATTCAAGATGTTTTCTTTGCTGGCAGTTCTGTATTGAATTTCTTTTCCCCTCTTCCCTGAAATCAGAGATATGGCTAAAATGAGTAACGTGTTAAAATTGGCCCAAATTTATAATATATAGTATTATTTGCAAGCTGACAGAGTAATATAACTGATTATTCTGATTAATTAAAATACAAATTCTGTCTCCAGCTGTGTGGCACTGTAGATGGGAAAGAGATGGCTGTTAACTATCAAACTTTTTCCATGTTAAGAAGCAAGCATTGTCTCACTGAATTAAACTCATGTTCACATCTATCAATGTCCAAAATTGTCTCCATACCATCACTCTCAGCAGGTGCTGCAATGAAAATGTTTGCTAGATTTCCAATTTACTCTGAACTTTCATGAATGTTAGGATAGATGAAACAGCAAATCCTGGCTTACTTCAAAACGAGTTTCAGGCGCTGTTCCATTTTTTGGCTTTTCTGGAAAGCTGCTGGGTTCAGCAATTTAGTTATATGCTCTGATTGACATTTACTGAAGTGATTCCTGTTATAATTTTTTTCTGATTTGAAAATGTTTTGTAAGCCAGTCAGCTTCATAATTTTAATAAAGCTAAGTTTTCTTTTCACAGTGCTGTACCTAGCATTTGTTTTGGCCCATTGCTCTTAGGTCCTACATAGGGTAGATGATTAGGAGAGCACCAGATGCATTAAAACACCTTAAAGCTGTGGTTCGGGTTTCTACTCTTTGTTACTGCTCCTGCCCACTCTTCTTGCTTTCAGATATTTTAAAGTTTGTGCATGTTTGAGCTATGCTTCGTTTTTGATGTGCTAATGATTCCAGTGTTTCTAACAAAAAAATACTCAATCTTTCTTGCAAGGGCTGAAGGAGAGGTTTTAATACATACAGCAACTGTATGAATGTAATTCAAATGTTTACTTTTTAAAATTAATCGTTCTTGTATTTCAGTTGTCTTGAGTTTTAATTTTTTTAATTGAGGATTATCTGCTTGGCTAATTAATTTTTCTGATCACATTTGCTTGTGAGTGTAAATTCCACAACAGCAATTCCTTGTAACAGCCAAAGTCTTTTTCTGTAATGAAGTCCAATAAAAAAAAATTGACATTTCTAAATTAAAATACAGATGTTTGCATTAGTTTGTGGTAATGATTGGAAAACTACTTTAGGAAAAATATTTTTTTCACACAAATCTTCACACACTCCTTTCAGCTCCCTAGAATCTGAAGATTTGGCTGTTCATTTGTACCCAGGAGCAGTTACTATTCAAGGTGTTCTCAGGAGGAAAACTTTGTTGAAAGAAGGCAAAAAACCTACAGTAAGATTTTAAATTCATTTTCTCACTTTCTTCCTTTGCCCAGTTATAAATACAATAAAATGGCCATTGTGCAACTAATTCAAATGTCTGAGATCTCCTCTGCCTTGCTGATTAACGTTTAGGGTCACTGCTAGAGTTTACATTCTTCTGTTTGGTGGATTTATTAAGTTCATAAGGCTATACCCAGAACCTAGGGAGTAGAAGAGAAGTGTAACACTACATAAAATTTCTTACAATTACTGATAACTTTAAAAGAGAGAAGCATATTTTGTCTTCCTGAATGGTAGGTGGATCCTAACAATTTATCAATAGATAATAACCTTTAGCACTTGCATTGCAAATGCTTGATTATGAATTATAAATCAAAATACATAATCACGACAATGGGGGATACCTTATGGCAGTATATAAAATGGAAAAGAAAAGGGACAGATGTACTCTAACTCAATGAAGTGTTCAATAAAGGTTGCAGAAAGTATAGAGTAAGATGCAGAAAATTTTGCTCAGATTAGTGAGGAAAGGCACATGTTTCTGCTTTCTAGATTTTTTTAATGCATTCATAGGCGTACGTGAATAACTAGAAAGAGCAGCTTTGGAAACATGGCTGATGGTTTGGCTGGACAGTTAGTGCTGTCGTGTTCTTGCAGGATGATGCCTGCTATTTTACAGCTCAATGTTATGAAACATTTCACTTAAGTGTTGCACTTTTGGTTTTTTCTCTTTTCTCTCTAGGTAGCATCTTGGACAAAATACTGGGTAGCACTGTGTGGAACCCAACTCTTTTACTACGCTGCAAAATCTCTGAAGGCTACAGAGAGAAAACATGTATGTAAAAACAGGCATATTTCAGTATCATCTGCCAAAATTAAAATGTGATTTCCTGATGTAAACACTGAGAATAGTTCAGGACTTGCATGATTTCTAGTCAGCACTATCCTGTCTTCCAGTCAGTCAGTCACCTCATATGGATATGCCCTAATGGAAATATCGTGCACATTTATATGCTACACCAAGAACATCTGCTTTGCATATGCCATGGGTCTCTTTGAATGTGTTGGTCTATAAGGAAGGGAACTATATCATGGGATCTGTCTGCTTTTTGAAGGTAGAAGTCATATCTTTTGATGATCTCTGAGCCTTGCAACAGTTTGTTGCTACTTGAAACCCAAAGAAGCATTGATGTGGCAAGACTAGGAAGTCACTACATGTGACATTAACTATGTACTGCTTTCATGTGTGGTAAAATTAGACTACTGTCATTTTCTGTTTAATCCTATATTCCGTTAACTACAACGGAGTACAAAACACTTCATACATATCATATGATGCTGGCTTTCCTTTTATTTGCTGCAACTTTATTTGAAAGAAGGTAAAAATACTTTGCTTATGTGGGGAAGTAGTAAAAGGATTTTCTGTAGATGTTCCAGGGATGTTACAATGTCTGTAGTTCCTGTTTTCACTGGTTAATTATAATGGAAGAGGATACCGCCAGAGATTCCGTTAAGAAACTGGGTAAAATCTGAGATAGTTGGATCTTTTTCAGAGTTCATTCACTACTCGAAACCATTCCTTATAGTTGCCTTGGCCAGTGTTTCAGTTTAATTTATGACAACTGTCACTGAAAAACATTTGCATAAAGCTTATGTAATTTTACAAACTGAGATGTGCTTCTAGAATCCTTGTAAGGGGACTATCTTATTTCTTTTTGGTACAAAGTACTGTTTTCTTATCCTAACATTTTTATGTTCAGAGGGTAGAGATTTGAAGTGTAAGATCTCTGATTAGTAGACTCCTGGATATTTGAATTTTCTGTGTGGAAAGTTTGCATGTAATGTTGTCTTAATCTACAAAAAAAATGTGTATTTTCCACTTTTATTGAAAGCAGTTCATTAGGAAACAGTATTCTAATACTCAAAGTAGTTTAATAATAGCTAATTACTTGTAGAAATATTTGCATAGTTTCTTTGCCGTCATCCATCTGCCCCACTCCTACTAGCTTTGATTGCGTAGGTGAAATCGAAACTGATCCTACTTAATTTGTCTTGTCAGTTAAGACAATACTAGCCCAGACCAAAGGCCTGTTAGCCAAGCATCCTGTCTCCTGGGTGTCTTTAGAGAAGTGTATGTGTTTGGATGCATTTGCCTCTGGTATCAGTGAAAACCTTATGGAAAGAGTCTGTCTCATTAAAAGTAAAGGTAGTTGGAAAGAGCAGACTTGTAAACTACTAGAAGCAGAAATGTGAAGCATTAAAGCAAAAGCAAAAGAAAGAACCAAGAGAGAACTTGTGCTGGCATTATGTCACTAACAGTTAGTTGCTTGTTTTTTCTGGAAACATTGAGAAATGGAAAAGAAATTTTTTGTAGTGTCAGACTTTGTGCTCCTGTTACTGATGTGATGCCTTTAGGTTTTATGCCAAAATTGAGTTTTGTTTTGTTTTGTTTTTTTTATTTGGTTGTTTTTTTTTTTTTTTTTTAAGAATAGACTATTCATTTTTAAGTCTCTGTTGTCCACTGTCTGTCAAAGTACTGAATGATGGAAGACTTTACCATATGTGTACCTATTGAATCAGAAGCTTTTTCAGTATTGTGTATAAGTATTTGAAAACAATCTAAATAACATACAGGTTTAGAGAACTTGGAAAAATTGCATAGCTGGTAATTTTATTGTTTGGAAATTAAGTATATTGAATCTTTATGTGGTCCATTTGCTTATACATTTCCTTCAGAATAACAGTTTTAATTGTTTAAATAGTCTTGCTCTTTCTTTGGGAAAAGTAAATGAAGTAAAAAGGTAACAAATGTAAGCATTCAAGTCTGGTATCTGATCCTTTTGAGTCTCTGTTACTGCAAAAGCCTTTACTTTTGTCTTGAAATGCAGTCATATCCATTTAGAATGCTCTTTCAAAAATTATTTTCTGAATCTATTGAATTGACTTTTAATATTGCTCAAGTCACTGATGTGTTGTGATACCTACAACAACTAAACTACTAGTGAACAGAGACTAGTGCCTAAGAATCATAGAATCATAGAATTGTCAAGGTTGGAAAAGACCCTTAAGATTGAGTCCAACCGTCAACCTATCACTGCCAAGTCCATCTATACAATGTCCTTGAGCACCACATCTATCCGTTCTTTAAATACCTCTAGGGATGGAGACTCAACCACTTCCCTGGGCAACCTGTTCCAATGCTTGACCACCCTCTCAGTGAGGAAGTTTTTCCTAATATCTAACCTAAACCTCCTCTGGCGCAGCTTGAGGCAGTTTCCTCTTGTCCTATTGCTTGTTACTAGGGAGAAGAGACCGACTCCCACCTCGCTACAACCTCCCTTCAGGTAGTTGTAGAGAGCAGTAAGGTTTCCTCTCAGCCTCCTCTTCTCCAGACTAAACAACCTCAGCTCCCTCAGCCGCTCCTCATAAGACTTGGGCTCCAGACCCTTCACCAGCTTCGTTGCCCTCCTCTGGACATGCTCCAGCACCTCGATGTCCTTCTTGTAGTGAGGGGCCCAAAACTGAACACAGGACTTGAGGTGTGGCCTCACCAGTGCCGAGTACAGGGGCACTATCACTTCCCTGGTCCTGCTGGCCACACTATTCCTGATACAAGCCAGGATGCCATTGACCCTCTTGGCCACCTAAGCACACTGCTGGCTCATGTTCAGGCGGCTGTCGACCAGCACCCCCAGGTCCTTTTCTGCCAGGCAGCTCTCCAGCCACTCTTCCCCAAGCCTGCAGCGTTGCCTGGGGTTGTTGTGACCCAAGTGCAGGACTCTGCACTTAGCCTTGTTGAACCTCATACAGTTGGCCCTGGCCCATCGATCCAGCCTGTCCAGGTCCCTCTGTAGGGCCTTCCTACTCTCCAGCAGATCAACACTTCCACCCAACTTGGTGTCATCTGCAAACTTACTGAGGGTGCACTCGATCCCCTCATCCAGATCATCAGTGAAGATGTTGAACAGGACCGGCCCCAGTACTGAGCCCTGGGGAACACCACTCATGACCGGCCGCCAACTGGATTTGACTCCATTCACCACCACTCTCTGGGCTCGGCCGTCCAGCCAGTTTTTGACCCAGCGTAGAGTGCACCCATCCAAGCCGTGTGCAGCCAGCTTCTCCAGGAGAATGCTGTGGGAGACAGTGTCAAAGGCCTTACTAAAGTCCAAGTAGACAACATCCACAGCCTTCCCCTCATCCATTAAACGGGTCACCTTGTCATAGAAGGAGAGCAGGTTAGTGAAACTGGATCTCCCTTTCATAAACCCATGCAGGCTGGGCCTGATCCCTCGGTTGTCCCACACTTGCTGCATAATGGCACTCAAGATGATCTGCTAAAAGCTAAAATCTGTCTTGCATCCTTCTGTTCTCATGTTTATTTGTCCAAAGATGTGCCAGCAGACCAATAACGAAGTTTGCAGATAGAGGCTAGGAGACATTCAAGTCCATAACGCTGGCAGGATTACCCATCAGAAGCCTGCCAGCATTATGGCTTGCAAATACTGAGTGGAGTCTGAGCAACGCAGTTCCCAGGAAAGGGGGATGGAGGTGTGGTAGTAAAAAGCAATGACTGCTAGAGCTGATTTTTTTTTTTTTTAACAGTTGGCTCTCTGGAATTGGACTGAACTATCCAGCACAACGTTGGATTTCTCTGTACGCAGCTGATATCTTGCTTTTAGCTTGTTAGGGCAGCAAACATATTTTGTTCTGTTTGTAGATGCAAAGTGTGTTACAAAGCTCAGGTCTCTGATTTGGTTTCCCAGGTGCAGTCATGATTAAAATAAAGTAATACCTATTAGCTACAGTTTGGATTGTCTTTTATTTAAACAAATAGTTTACAGTGAATGCACACATACTTCTGCTCCAAAGGTTATTATAACACAGAGTATAATCTTTATGCTGAAATTAAGGTGGAAGATAACCTGGTAGCTACTGCGGGAGACTGAGGTTAGGGGATTAGAGAGAGAGAGGCTCCAGTTTATTAAACAGCCTAATAATAGGTGGTCAGTAACTTTGTTCAGCTGGTCTACCTGTGCTGTACTTGTAGCCTAGCCGTTGATGGCTTAGATTTCCACCCATTTCACTACAGGGTTATTGTGCAAAGCCTCAGCTTTTGTTCTGGAATCTGTAAAGATGATTTGTCAAGCGTCATGCTTCAGTTCACATTTCGTTGCATTTTCAGAAAGAAAGTTAATCAAGAGAGAATAAACTGTAGATGGTCAACCATCTGTAGATAGCTAGTGCATAAGTATATGTCCACTGTACAAATACTGTCCAGTTATATTCCTAAGAGGTCGGTCGATTCCGCAAAATAAAGAGATTTGATGCTAGATCTAGGTTTTGTTTTGTTCCTGTCCGGATTAAATGGATAAAAAGGATGATGCTGTCTACTTTGAAGCAGGTTTCTTTTTCAGAGATTGATACGTTTGAGATTTACCTGGGTAGAATATTCCAAGCATCTTCTGGAGCCATGTAAACATCTGTCTTTTCAGCTTCCTTTCTCAAGGCCTCTGTGACATGGAAAGGAATGCTGGCAATGAAAAAGTCAGTCTGCTATATAAAGTTTCCTGGCTAGAGCTCTCATGGTAAATGTGTCTTGATTACAGGCATGCTTTTGACCGTCCTGCTGCTGCTATTGCTTCAGGCAGCTGAGACTGAAAACTTGGAACGCACTGACACTGAAAGCTCTTCCAGGCTTATAATAGCCAACCTCTTTGGAAAATTAGCTCATAAAAATCACAGTGTAATCCAGCCAAAAGGGCAAGAAGTTCCCTCCCTTTTAGATGTGGGCAAGCCAGCTCTTCTTCTCATGCCTACGGTCAAAGACAAAGGAGTGCATCCAGCATAGTGTGTATTCTAGATGTGAATCTAGTCCAAAGGAAGAGGATGCTGTAGATACCTGGATGTGACAAATTTGCTTGTGCTGCATCTACTAAGAAAGACTACTAAATATAACGAGCTTTGTGTTTTAAATAGTGAACAGGTTTCAGTAATTACTAGAGTAATGGAAAATTGTCTACAATGAGCATGTGAGTGTCAGAGCCCAGAGATGTGGTACAGGAGAATCTGAGAGGAATGTGTGTAGAATGCTTAAGGTTTTATCTCGTATGCTGAAACGGTACCCGCAAACAAGCTCCTGTGATAAAACTGTAGCATTTGCACACCTTTAGGAAAGGACAACAGTAAAAACAGCCAACTTAAAATTAAAGGAAGCATTTGCCCTGAAAAATGTGAGCACACCCATAAAAAACTGTTCATAGTGATTGGGCTGGGAAAATCTTGCCAATTTCTGTGACAACATAGCATGCATGAGAGAGATTTCCATGTTTATAGGTACTTGGAAAAGCAACAGAGCCTTTTTGAGTCTTCGTGCTCGAGTATGAACCCTGGTTCATTCCAAGCCTTCCATTGCATGTTATATTCAGAATTAGACCCGTTTATTGGCAGTAGAAAAATTGGTAGGTGTTGCTCAGGCACTTTCACTGAAATACCCTGATAAAGAATGCTGTCATTCTAGGAAGTATGTTCAGAAAATTATTTGAATATTAGAAAGCTGTAAAATCACAACAGGAGATGAGGAGGAGGAGATTTGTAGGTGCCAAAGGGTTGGAGGGAAAAGTCTGTTCACAGATTAATTCAGAGTTTTTTTTGATTCAAAGATTTATGTATAAATGCCTTTGAGCTCAGAACAACAACAAAAAAGTGTAGTTATGTGAAGCCTAGCACCAGAGCTGTGTAGTTTTCTATATGTATAATGAGCGTCATTCCAGTGGCCTGTATAAAAAAAGCAAAGAGGGACCAGGAACATTAAATTACAATGAAGTTTTCATTCCCTTCATGTTAACAAAGCAGACTTGCTGTTAGTGAGGCTCTATGCATCAGTGGAGAATGAACTGCCCTGGGGGACTATGTAAACATGGAATACAAATCCAGCCGTGCACAGGGATGGAAAATTGACATGTGTTTCAAGTGATGACGGATTGATGCTGGCAGGAAACACTTTCCTTGTGTGGAGCTTTTTACTTTTTGGAGAAGTACCATGATTAACTAGTTGTTTTGAATAAAACGAAAAAACAAGCAAGCTCTAGCAGTTTTGATTGCATGGTAATTTCACGTATTGTATACCTACTCTTATGATATACAACTAAGATAGGAAAGTTCAAATGTGCTATTTTCATGAAACTCTAGAAGTGAGTGCAGTTCAAGAGGTACATTGTTGATCTGTAACCTATTAAAACCGCTTTGTGACTCAAATTTCCACCTCTGTGAAAATGACCTATTAATGCTTTGTAGGACTACCTGGAAGTTTGCATTTTGCAGGTCCCTTTTAAGCGTAAATTCTGTCATCTTATTTTTCGAGGCAATGTCTTCAGTGGGTCCATAGCAAGTCCTGAATATATACGTATACATCCTGATTTTATTCCCTTTCCCCATCTTTATTCCTTCTTTCAGATAAAATTCCTTAACGTTTTTCATTATTGACTGGAATCTGCAAAGAAGTTTTAGTTTCTATTTGGAAAGAAGTTATGTTATCCAGCCCTCACTGTAAGAAAATGCTGTCTGATAGAGCTTTATAATTTACTTTCTCTTCTTATGAGGTGTTACCAAATCTGTCCACCTCCCAAAGGCAGTAGAGTTACTTAACTTTAGTATATGTGGTTCTACAGGTTTAATGAGGAATGGTCTTCTCCCACATTTTTATCCATAGTAATATCAAAAAAAGGGCATCCATTTTGAAGTTTGGCAGGCAGGTCTTTCCTAAGAACAGTAATCATCACTTTTACACTTAAGCTATCTGTACAAGCATCCCTTCGAAGTTTCCAAGCTTTTGTATTTCCAGTGACGTTACCCAAATGTCAGCTGAACGTGACTGGTAGGAACTTGTGATGGAATGGTTCCTGCAAGTGTAACTATAGTGACATAGAGGGCAGTACACAGATGATACATTCAAAAGTGTACAAGACAGAGACTGGACTCTTGAATTATTTTGAACTTGGTTAAAATACTTTTTGTTTCAAATATTGGTCTAACATTTGTTCATTTAAAATTCTAATGTATTTTAAACTGAGGTTTAAAATGTAGCCTGTTGCACAAGTCCCATACAGTTAAACTTATCTGGACATTCAACCTCTCCAGTTAATCTATGGCATAGATTAGAATAACTGACATTAGACTTGCACTGGAATTTTATTTATAAAGTAACTATATTCCCATATAAAGACCATTCTTATAAACTCTTCCTTTGCTTGTGATACCCTCAAACTTATTAGCAGTAACGCTTCCTTTTGCTGAACGAGAGTTCTAGATTTGTAATGGTAAAGCAATATTTCTAATATGAATCAAAAGACTTTTGATGCTTAGTGTTGTAAATCTGCTATGTGGCATTAGTGTGAAGAATAAAAGTATTCTAGAACTATAAATTAATTTTAGTGACTTAAAACATCCCTGAGATTGTTTTAGCTTTATCATTTCTAATAAGGTAATTAGAGAGGTCAAAATTACTGTGCTGATAAAGAGGTTAGAATAGGGATTTCACAAGACACATCTGATAAGGACCAGCATATAGCAGAGTTGGACCTTCTGGGCAGAGAAGTGAGGTGAAACACTGCAGAGGGTAAGAGTGCTAGGATTGATGAAAAAAGTCTGTGTCAGACCCATGAATGTGGGAAGGGGAGATCTGGCAACTAAAGACTTGAGAGAAACTGAATGAATTGGGCATTGGGGAGTGAATGGGACTGCCTGAGCAAGTAATGAAAGGTGAATTGTGAGGGTCTACTAATAGATAAGCAAGGAGACCAGGGAGAAGGAAGCTTGTGGTTTGGAAATGAGTTGGATTTAATAGGCAAGTAGCCTGGAAATGAGAGGAGAAGCCTGAGAAGTAGAAAATAATACAGACCAGGTGAATGAAAAGGAGAGTGGGACCAAGGAGCTCCCAGGAGAGGGGCTAGTGTACCGGAGACAGGTATTGTGCTTCGAAGAGGCCTAAGTTACATGTCGATGTGTGAGTAACACCTTGAAGAGGAAAACCCTGTCATTTTGAACATCTTAGCGATAAATGAGCAGGTTATGTTCTGTACACTTGTTTATTGAATCTACACCCTCGTTTGATCCATTTCATGCATTAGGTCATAATATTTAATTACACAGCTGTGTTATCTTGTCCACAGGACTCGTGCAATTACAGACTATTACAATAATTAATGCATGTTAACTTTGAATAATTGTGGCACAGACAAGTTTAATTCTTCTGTTTGTTAACAGTGGAGGGATTAGCTTTGCATTTGTTAATGCACTTTTTTGAACTATAGTATATGTATGTGTGCAATAATGTGGTGAGGAATGCTGTTGTATTCATACAGTGCAGTTCAGATATCTGTTGACATGTTTCAGGGGATTGTGATATTACTTTTGTTTTGAATATCATTCATTGTGGTAAGTTCTGTTTTCACTAATTCCATATAAAATTCATAAACTTTCTTAATTTTATGAAGTGTCATGCTTCCTTTGACATTATTCTGTCTTTAACAGTGTTGCTGAGAAGTGCCTTTTTGAATACTTGCTCTGTGCAGTGCAGTCAGTCTGGCTGAAGCTTCTTGTTTTACATTAGTTTACATCTGTGCTTGTATTTTCAGTTCAAATCCACACCGAGTAAGAATGTGTCAGTGGTGGGCTGGATGGTGATGATGGCAGATGACCCTGAGCATCCAGATCTCTTCTTATTGACTGATTCTGAGAAGGGTAAGCTATGTTAGCACCAAGAGTGCAGTGATTACCAGAATAAACATTTCCTTTGCTGAGGTATTCGTAAGAAACTAAATGAAATTGGAAGGATGTTACCTTTCGCTTCTTCAACTGCTTTCCATGATGTCATGTTTGCCTTTAGAATGCTATGGGGACAATTGTCTGTGGAGAATCCTTAGTGTCTTCGCTAAGTTCTAAGAACTCTCCAAACTCTAACAACTCCAGTTGTGATTTTTATTGGAAGTATTCATCTGCATTCTTTTAAACTATATTTAGACCACTCAGAGGTATTTTCACATATGTGAAAATGTAAGTAACGATAAAAAAAAATTCAATATTCAGCTAACACTAGGTGCTTGACCAGTCCCCTCTCCTCTCCAAATGAAAAACAAAACCCAAACGAAACCATCTGTTCAAATGTAGCACTATTACCAGGAAAAAAAAAAAAAAACCCAACTAGATCTTGACTGTTTTGCAGAGAAGCCTTGGTTTCTGTTACTCCAATGTAGTTTCAGTTTAAACTGTGAAGAAATTGTTACTTTTCCATAGCACTTCAAACTATGCGGAAAGAGCATCATTAGACTTTCCGATAAAGGAGCTTAACATTATTTATTGCTTTGTCTCCTTCAAGTCTTAGTACATTTTATTTCCTAGCATCTGTTCTAGCACCACTGATACGTGGTGTAAATTATGAATGCTTGTCAGCTCAAACTCAGCAAGAGCAACCTGGAATGTTTTTGTAATACTTGGTCTTTCTGAACTCAAGCAAGCACTGTATAACACCAGACACTGAAAATACTAGTCTGAAATGTATCAATATGTTTAGGAACAATTTTCAAATATTTTCAAATGTAGCTTTCTAGAGTGCATTTCAGTGCTCTCTCGCACTTCATTAAAAAATTATGAAATGATAGTATAAACAAATTGCAATAATGGCGATGAAGAAAAACATTTTTGTTGTATGGTTCTGGGAAATGTTTTGTTCTTTCCTAGTTGACACTGGTGTTAGTTGAAATCTAGAATGCTGGAAAGGAAGACAGGCGAGCTGAAACTTCTCTCGCACTAGGTCAAACAATTAAGTTGCAGCTATGCCAGACAAAATGTAAAGTTATATGAACCTTCTGCTATTAAATCTTTTCATAATGTTTTAATTTAGAGTTATTTGAATATGGGTAGGATTTAAGTATATGGTATTGTTTGTGTTTCTTTATCAGTTTTTTCTCTAACTTTCTCACTTAGGAAATTCATATAAATTTCAAGCTGGAAACAGAATGAATGCAATGCTCTGGTTTAAACACCTGAGTGCTGCCTGCCAAAGCAACAGACAACAGGTGAGAGCAAGATGTTGAAAAGGAATATGAACTGTTAAGAGCTGAGAACTGATAGATCTTCAAGATGACAGAGCTGTAACTGATCACTTTCTATGAAGAGCAATCTACTCTGAGCAGCCTGTACACTAATTTCACATGCCTGTTGATTTGCTTTAGCTTTCCCATTTGTCCCTTTGCAGACAAGTCCTCAGAGCTTCTGTGGTAATGAAGAAAGATTTGGGGCTATCTTGAGGCTAATTTAAAGCAATTGGGGAAATGGAAGGAATGCTCTAAAATATCTGTCCGAGTGGCAGTATTTTTGTCATTGCCCATTTTAAGAAGGCTATTTTACAGTTATATAAAAAGCTGTAAACTGTAGCATTCAGTATCAATTCCAGGTAACTCTCTCGTAGTGCCATTTTTCAGGTCTTGCGCATGCATGTTTTCTGTTGTTTGTATGTATTTCTAAAATGTGTAAAAAATGTTTAGTCCTGGGTACATTTGGCAGGCTTTGAAAGCAAAAGGAGAATTTTCCATGAATCAAAAAGGAAAATAAGACTACTCCAACCCCTATTAAATTCTGTTCCCATATGAATTCTTACTGACCTTTTTCATCAGCAAAATCCTTTTTAAGTTACCACTTCATCTTCCTGAAATTTCCCTTTTCATTTGCACGTTTGTTTATGGTGTTCCCAGAGCAAAAGTATTACTGAATTTCAAGGGGAAACAAAAGGACCTTTCCAGATCCTTCTGTGCTTTCTTGTTCATTTCTGCTTCTGAGAGAAATCTCAGGAGTAAGGAGGGTTGCAGAAGCTCCCTTGAAAGTATTTGAGACAGTGCAAAGGAGAGGAAATTGTGTTCCTGGCTGGAGAATGTGGGAGTAGTAGCAAATAGTGGCAAAGAGTTTGCAAGAAAGTGGTGACTTTCAGGCAAGCCTGAAAACTGCCCTCTGAGGACAGCTTTTATTCATTAAGGCTTAACAATACTATTTAATGCAAACTTGTTTAAACCGTTCGGCTCCTAGCTTGTGCAAAAGCAGCAGGCTTAAGGATCTGGCGGAGCCTCCTGTGGAAAATATGACAGCGAAGTGAAGATAAGTGTAGGAGATTCTAAAAGAAAAAAAGGAGGGGAGGATTAATGGAAAAAAAAAAAAAAAAAAAAAAACCACCTACAACTAAAAGGCCAAAACCCCTGCTACCATAATTTGTTGCATATTTTCTGTTTTCTGGCATGTTGTGTAGTTGTACTATATGGGTTCTTGCAGCATAGTTGCTCCCATAGAAGAAGCAGTGCTTCACACAAACATTAGCTTACAAAGGTTGGTTTACCAAATGAGGGGAGAAAAAAAAAAAATCCTGTAAATTTTTTCTCTAGATCGTGATTTGACTCCTGAGTAGTGCTTTCCCTAGAAAAATGCCTTATGGTACTGTTTAAAATTAAAGATCTTGTTTGCTTTTTAACAGTCTGACTGCCTAAGAAAGACTGGATGTTTAAATATGCTTTTGATAAAGTATAGACACCTACCCAGTTGAATAATATTGGGAACTATTTTAATAGATATTATTTTTAATTTTAATAGTGGAACTTTAGCCCAGTTGATCATTTTTGCTTCTACAGGTAAATGGTAAATGCAAAGCATGCTTGCTTCAAATCTGACCAAACTGGTTATTTATTGACAGTCGTCAGGAGTGTGGTGGCTCTTTAATAACCTGAGTAAACAAGAGATGTTGCTGTCAGGCAAATTCCTGATGGGGAGAAAATGGTGATATAAACTAATGTAATGCAAACTAGCTTTGATCTTCATGAAAGGGAGTGATGTCTGTAGCAGGCATTCAGGTTTCCTATGGGAAAAGCCCAGGCAAGTGTTTATGCCTCGTTTTTTTAAATTAGTCTTAAAAATACTAGAGGGCCTACATCAATCACTGACCTGTGTGCCAAGAATTCTCTAGCTGGGACTCAAGTGAGAAGGTTCTGCATGTGTAGTTTGGTGCTGAGATTTATCCTGTTAAGGTTGTTTTGCTGACAACTTAAATCTTAAATGTCATCAAAATTATTAACATCTATGGCCATATAATAAAATTATAAACCATGCAGCAGTTTAATATTTTGGTTATACCTGGGTTTTCTACAGCTCTAAGTAGATTTGTACTGCTGAACGATAGTTGCATTCCTCCTCTTTTTTTTTTTTTAAATAGAATGAGCATTAACGATATGCATTTAAACAGGTGGCTAGTCTGTGAAACACTGGAATGTAAGTAGGTACTACCCAAAGTAAAATCTGCTATCATTTATATTTTTGTTTTCAGGTTCCTGCCAACTTGATGACCTTTGAATAATAGGCTAATTCAAAACACAAAAAGAACAATTTGAACCATCTCGTAACTGAGAATGAGGTCCTGATGAAAAACGTGCCAGCTGTATCCTGTGCCAGAACAGAGCCTGTCAATTCGATCTCTGAACTCTGGAGCCCTGAACAAAACCACTAATGATTGGGGAGTAGAGTCCCCCAAATTAAAAATGGAGTTGCAACATGAATTGCCATGGACCATGCTTCATTATATTCTCTGAACTGACCTGTGGAAACCACTGCCTTAAAGAGTGAAAGGAAAAACAACATGAAACACCAAATAGTGTGTGTGAAACTTCTGGCGGTGCTGTGCTTGAGTTAAATAGATTGTAGCTAGTTTGAGTTTCTTTTAACTTTATACTAATTTTGAAAATAACTCACCTTTTTAGGCATTCTTAAGAAACAAGTAGACTGGTATTTAAGAGTTATATCAAAAGCTATGTATGAACTGGGTAAAAGAGGTACTACACATTCTAGAGATGTTGTTTAGACTATACCAGGAGTTCTCGATGGGAGCTTGTCCCAGGCACACTTAGCCTGGAGCAATGTTATTTCTGTCAGACCTACAACTATAAGAAATGTAACAACTGCAAGTTTAAAATAGCAGTAAGCTTGCAAACCTTAGTACTGTATGGGAGCCATATTCCCAATGAGTGGCACAAAGGCTAAGCCCTTACCAAAACTTTTTTTGGTACGTTGTTACCTAATTCCTGGTTAAAAACATAGTTCACATGATTTGGGTGGTCGGTGGGTGTGTGTGGAAGAGACAAAACTGAAAGCACTGTTGGGTCAGAACTGAGTGTTTTCTTCCCATTTTTTTCTACACCTGTCACTCTCCTACATACAAAGGTTGAATGACAAAAAACCCAACACCTGGGTATAGCTCACTGAGATGTTTTACTTCTCTGGGTATCAGTTAATTACCAGTTAGGGACCACTGTTAGTGTATGGTGTTTCGTAATATCGCTTAAGGTCTACGTTTTAAAAAGATAGAGGCACAATTTCAAGCTTTCATGTTCTCATTTGGCAATAATTGATTTTATTCTCTGTCTTGGTCAAAACAGTTGACGTTGTGTGGTATTGATAACATGGCCTAAAGCAGACCTTACATACAGAAGCTCTTTTGATCTTCAGGCAAATAATTAATTTATTAGAAGGTAGGATAACCTAAGGAGAGAAAAGGTGTGGGACTATCAAAATTCCATCCTTGACAGGAATAATTCTTGGTCACTGAAATTACTCACAGAGAAAAACATGGTTGTAAAAAGGGAGCCATGCTTTATATGTGTATTTTATGCTTAAGACTTTGATTCTTGCTTTATTTGGGTTTCCTTGTCGTCACCTAGGTGTAGTTTCCTGGATGATTAGTCTTTCTTTAATCTTCAAAAACATGATCTTTGTAAAGCAAGGAAACATTGTCCAGAATATGACTCCGATATCAGAACTTTGAAGTCTGTGAAAAAGTAGTAACTGTTCCATTGACATTGTGGTTTAGTGGCCGTAAATACGCTTGCAGATTCCACCATGAATACTCCTTTTTAAAAAGAAACAAGCTACCTACCAGTCTGTGGCAGAGTTCTCTGACTATCTAATAAAGGTTTCTACTAGTAGTTATTATTTTGAAAATGTACAGTTTGTTTATTGCATCTGAGTAGAAGCCTGTAAATTCACTTCTTGGTTTTTTTTTTTTCCAGAGTCAAATTAATCTCTTAATGGAAATGATTAATTTCTGATTTCTGGGCGGCAAAAAAGAAGGGTAATCGAATCTCACAGTAAAAAACCAAAACAAAACACAAAAACCCCAACCACTTGGTGAGGTAGAGTAAAGGGTAATAGGCTGGTTTATGTTTCCAAGAATTGTTCTTGTGAATTGGCTCTTGGTAGAAAGAAAACAGTAGAAGGATGCTTCTGTCAGAATTACACCAGAAGCACCGTGGGAATTTATGTCCCTTTGCAATTTTTTTGTTGTTTTGATGGGGATTGAATAGTCTGTTCTGATCCTGAAGTCATGTATTTTGGGAAGGGGTTGCTTGCGCTGAATCCCTCTGCAATTCACACATCTCCCAAGTTTACCCATGTTGGGTATATAGTAAAGACGACATCTTCATAGCCAACAGTGTTACTGTAGTAGACTTTGCACAACTTTAGTTTTGTTTTTTTCATTTTAAAAATTACTTCATGTGTGTTTCTTCTCAACAACTAAGTGTTTTTAACAATGTTAACTAATTGGTTTTTAACAATCTTTACTTTTTTAAGCATTGTGGATAATAGCCTGTGGATTTTGAATTTTTAAATAAGCTATTACAGGTTCATTGCAGCATAGCTGTATCTGTTCTTCTGTTAGTGAAAGGAAACGTGCAACTGAGAGCCACAGCCTGACATCAGACAGCTTTGCTAAAGACAGAGCCAGGTCAGGAGGTGTCATTTATTATTGTTTTTTTGTATTTTTGCAGCTGTTTTGAGTTAGGTTTTTATGGTAGGAAGATGGTGGGGAAAACAGTTCACAAATCATCATTTAGTGAATTGTTGCTGTTACCAACTCTCATTGTTCGTAGGCCTCCTACTCTTCCTTGTTTTTTCTACCCTCAGATATGCTGGTTTTTGTGGGAGAGATTGAATATTGTGGGAGGAGTTTCTTAAAATATGTAGCTAGAATAACTGGAGTGATTAATGACAACATGGAAAACATTATTGGCAGTTGTTACAATGAGTAGTTCAGTACTTGCCTATTGTTTATCTCCTATTTAGCCACATAGTCCTACAGGGCAACACAGAAATACCGAAACGTTACATATTTTGCGATTAATGGTGCTCAGAAAGAGGTGGTGGTTTTGTTCCCTGAGGGAGAGCTGCCTCAGCTAAACTTTGGAAAGACTCAAGCAAGTCAAATACACTGTAAAGAACGTAGTAATGCTCTTTTTTAAAAAAGGGGTTAAAAAATTAAATAATTAAAACCAGTGCTGAGAAAACAAGGACAGCAATGAGCTCATGGTATTCAGGTAAGACTGTCATCCAGACTACTTCAGATAGTTGGCAGTTTCTCTTTGATTTTTATTTTTAATGTATTGCTCTAATTCTTTATCTTGTCAATAACTGCTGAAATACTTCAGCCAATATTTGTCACTTTATTTCTTAATGTTTTGAATTTGAAACTAAAGATGCCCGTCACAGTTCCCTGTTTTGGAGGCATATGAGCAAAAACTATTCAGAGTAGGTCTTCGTACCAAGACTTCACATGTAAATGTTAATCTCCTGCTGACTGTTAATCACTTTGTTAGCTAAAATAACAGTCTTGGGAAAGATTGAACAGCAGGGAATGTCTGCTTTATGAAATCGGTGCAGCGCATTAGAAATACTTAACATTGCACTGGTTGTTGAATACTTACTGCTAACCTTTACCTTTCTAACTTAGTCTGTACTACTTTTGGCTAGGTTTTTCAAACCTGACTTCTATGCCAGTGTTCTTATAAAGCAAACAGGGAGATTTCTTTCTGAAAAATTCTGATCATTTGAGTAAACATAGCTCATCCCAGACATGTATTTCATTTTGCAGACATTTCATGCCAGAGGAATATTACTCAGGCTATTATGATTCATTAAGTGTTTAGGTGCAAGTTATAGACATTAAAACTACAAAATCTAAATGAATGCACATAAATACTTAATGAATGAGCTTTAGCACCCAGATTTAAACTTACTGTTAGCTCCTTTAAATTACTGTGAAAATCATATCCTACTTAAGAAAGACTTGAAAAGGAAAATACTCTGATGGCAGACGTTATTTGTCAACTCTGCAGCTGGCGTATGAAGGAGCCCCGTAGTTACGCAGATGTTTTAGCCTCCTGCTTGAGGAATCAGTGTCTCTTTTGGGGAATCAGCCGATTACCTTTCCTCCTCAAAACGTAACTGCAGCGCACTTGAACTTTTACCAAGAAAAGTGTTTATAGAAGTATGCATATTTGAAAACATATCGGGAGCAAGAGAAAGCATAAAAAAACACAGCAGGATTTTATTAGTTGTCTTTTCCTCACTAGAAGTAAATTAATCTAATCTAATTTTCCTTGCAACATCAGCCTCCTCTATTTGCATTTATACATTTTCAACAATAGTCCTCCTCTATTAGTATCAGGCATAACAAATGTTAAAAGGAAATGCTTTCCCTTCCAGCAGAATTAATTGCAGTTTTTTGTGCTGCTAAGGCACTTGAGGAGGTGAGGTCCCTTTTGATAAAATGCAAATTGATCTTGTGGTTTTGGTTAACTGTAGCAAATCTTGTCCAAATCAAGATAAGATAAATCATGGGATGTTGTTTCTTCTGGCTCTGTCAGTGGCGTTTTTCTTGATTCTTTGTCCTTTTTTTTTTTTTTTTTTGGTATACTAATTCACCAACATTAGTAGTTCCAGTCTTTTCCATGGCCGGCTGTAGTATGCTGCCTGTTGCAAGTATCAAGACACCACGGCTAGTACTAAATCACATCAGTTAATTGCTTATTTTCCCTACAAGGACAAGTTTAAGAAGTTTTGTTATTATTTAAGTATTGCCCTTTTCCTTTAATTTTTCTCTGAAAGTGGCTTGTGCATAAGGGGATTTGGCTTGAGAAAGCTGTCATTAAAAGAATCTGTACAAGTGGACATTGAATTTGTTTGTAGGAGTTATCCTTTTTTTAAAAAAAACACCATTCTAATTTGTAATGCATCAAGAGGGTGAGTGCTTGGATTCAAGGAGGACTTTTGTCAGTGCCTTATTATTAACTTGAAGACCAATTCCTTTATTTCAGTGCTGAGAGTACCACAATGGCAGACATGCATACTCTGTCCTTGATGTACCAAGGGGTAACATTCCTTACAGTCATTGCAATTCTGCAGAAGTTAGTCGTTTTGGTCAATGTAAAATAGTTGTGGCTTGAGTTGCTTTAGTTGTTTTTTTTTTTTTTTTCTGTATTTGAATAGCCTCTTTTTAGGAAGAATACAGAGGTATTTGGTAGCTTGGGCTTGTTCAGCTTTTATCAGAAGTAGCTCAGACTTCTTCAAAATTAATTTATTTTTGTTTTGGTATGTCTCTAAATAGATTTAGTAAGGGGGAAAAATTGAAAAGGGTAGTCCAAGTCATAGTCTAGACCACATGAACTTAAGAGCTCACATTATTAGAAGGGAGCTTGCTTTTCTCTCTCCCATTTTGATTTAAACATTGAAGAGCATTCTTACGAGAAGATTTATTTCTTACAAGCTTTTTGTTAATGTAAAATAAATACTACAGGAAAAAACTGTTTGAGGATAGAGAAGACTTGGATAAATCTTATTCTTTCTTAATATCCCATAAGCTCGGTTTTGTATATTGTATTTCTAGTGCCAACACTATGTAGAGAGTACTGTCCTTCACTGAAACAACTGCTAGAAGTTGTTTTAGTAGCAAGACTTCATAAGCTTTGGAAGGGGAAATGAAAGAAAGAATGTCTTGTTCTTAAGCAATTACATATTTGTTTTTCTGGAACACATCCTTATAAAAACAAAGCTGTTTTACTATAGTGTTTATAAATTCAGATGTTGGAAAGGAAAGGATAATTTGAAAATTAATCTTATGCTTTCTAAGAATCTTCAAAGACAATAGAAGGGTTAGGTCAAAGGAGAAATGACAAATTACTTAGTTCAGCCATGCCTGTTGCAGAACAGAGCTGACAAGTTTTCTTGAAGTTATGTTGCTAAGAAAAAAAGGTGTAATGAAATGCAAGTTCCTGCAGATGATGGCATGGTTATGGCTGTTAGCCTGATCTTGCCCTTGAATGACTAAAGTGTCGTAAATATTCCGTTTCCTTTGTGTGTTTGATTAGCATATTATTTCTCTATATTTGGGTAGGTTCTGGCCTTCACATGTGTTTCCTGAAGGTATTTCTTACCATTCCAAAGCTGTTCACAGATAAAACTGAAAAGCAGTGTATAAATCGATTAACTACACATTGAAAGAAAGGGTTCTAGGGTGCCTTCT
>NC_138827.1:51675609-51676637 GCF_965183815.1 Platalea leucorodia | reverse complement strand
TTAGTAAGGGGGAAAAATTGAAAAGGGTAGTCCAAGTCATAGTCTAGACCACATGAACTTAAGAGCTCACATTATTAGAAGGGAGCTTGCTTTTCTCTCTCCCATTTTGATTTAAACATTGAAGAGCATTCTTACGAGAAGATTTATTTCTTACAAGCTTTTTGTTAATGTAAAATAAATACTACAGGAAAAAACTGTTTGAGGATAGAGAAGACTTGGATAAATCTTATTCTTTCTTAATATCCCATAAGCTCGGTTTTGTATATTGTATTTCTAGTGCCAACACTATGTAGAGAGTACTGTCCTTCACTGAAACAACTGCTAGAAGTTGTTTTAGTAGCAAGACTTCATAAGCTTTGGAAGGGGAAATGAAAGAAAGAATGTCTTGTTCTTAAGCAATTACATATTTGTTTTTCTGGAACACATCCTTATAAAAACAAAGCTGTTTTACTATAGTGTTTATAAATTCAGATGTTGGAAAGGAAAGGATAATTTGAAAATTAATCTTATGCTTTCTAAGAATCTTCAAAGACAATAGAAGGGTTAGGTCAAAGGAGAAATGACAAATTACTTAGTTCAGCCATGCCTGTTGCAGAACAGAGCTGACAAGTTTTCTTGAAGTTATGTTGCTAAGAAAAAAAGGTGTAATGAAATGCAAGTTCCTGCAGATGATGGCATGGTTATGGCTGTTAGCCTGATCTTGCCCTTGAATGACTAAAGTGTCGTAAATATTCCGTTTCCTTTGTGTGTTTGATTAGCATATTATTTCTCTATATTTGGGTAGGTTCTGGCCTTCACATGTGTTTCCTGAAGGTATTTCTTACCATTCCAAAGCTGTTCACAGATAAAACTGAAAAGCAGTGTATAAATCGATTAACTACACATTGAAAGAAAGGGTTCTAGGGTGCCTTCTTTACAGGCACTTCTAGCTCCTGTGGATATGGAGCATATCCATTCAAATACCACTGTACTGAGGTATGAAAAGCACCAGGAAATAATATACCTGCTTTATAATAATTCTGTAAGGA